>NC_037668.1:168248223-168548223 GCF_003255815.1 Theropithecus gelada
CAAAAAAAAAAAAAAAAAAAAAAAAAAAATGAAACTTTTTGTCTTTTTGAATCTTTATGCATTTAATGGTTTATAAAACATTCTAATGGATTTATGGAACATAGCACAATAGCTATGAGTTCATTTTATAGTTGATGAGTAACATACTTTTATATTTTAAAATATGCTCAGAAGTCATATATACTTTTATGCATGCAGAGACTTACAAGTAAAGCATTTCAAAGTCATATTTTGATTGAATAGGGACTTAAGAGAAATCTCAATATGTTAGCATTTTTTTTTAAAAATGAGCAACTAAATAGTTTATTTTTATATATAATAAATGTCATATTTTAAAATGCCGCAGATGAAATTTTCTGTGAAACTTATAAGAAAAGATAGTCTCTTAGGTTGTCTTAAATTACTTAGTTCCTAAGCATGAGAAAAGATGGGATGTCTGCACCTAGTAGGGTGTGGTTTATAGTATTGTATTTATGAAACCTATTCTTCATATTAATTCACTGGACTCTGGGAATAAAATGAATGTAATTAAATACAGTGTTTCTTGTTCGGATGATGTAATAGATTTAGGAAAACTGTATACTTGTTGGGATCTTTGGAAAAATACCGTCTGTTGAATAGTTTGCCTTACTGGTCAGGAGAAAAAGGGTGTACTCAGTGTTTATAGAGGAAAGTAACCACTTACTTTTGACCAAGAAAAAAAGTAATTGTAAATCAAAAAGAGAAAATAGTTGTTACATGCAGTAGGGGTGGGGCAGAAAATTGGAAGGAATACTTTATTTTGTAAAATAAACGTTTACAAAATAATCAAATAATTGGATCAAATCATGATAAGCAAGACAATCTTTATTTTTATCACTGATTTGGCTCAGTATTGAGAACACTATTATCAAGCTGAAATGTTAAAATAATAAGAAAACATTATAAAACTTCAAGGGATAGGCCAGGTGCAGTCACTCATGCCTGGAATCCCAGCACTTTGGGAGGCCGAGGTGGGCAGATCACTTGAGTTCGGGAGTTCAAGATCAGCCTGGCCAACATGGAGAAACCCCATCTCTACTAAAAATACAAAAGTAGCTGGGCGTGGTGGCGCATGCCTGTAATTCCAGCGACTCGGGAGGCTGAGACAGGAGAATCACTTGAACCTGAGAGGCAGAGGTTGAGGTGAGCCGAGATGGTGCCAAACTCTGCCTCAAGAAAAAAGAAAAAACTTCAAGTGATAGACTCTCTTGAAATAAGTTAAGTGAATGTTCTTCTTTTAACACATGTCCGTAAAAAAAAACTGCCTAAATGAAAACACATTTTAGCAGTCTGCGTTCCAAGGATATATGTAGTCTAATTATATTAATACTAATGTCAGTAATTTATAAAATTGATCCTTCCAGTTCACTTTGGAAAATATGCCCTCCATATTGTTAATGTGAAAGAAAGTTATTTTTCTCTTTTGTTTCTCTGTTGAAATAATACTAATTTCTAAAATGTTAAATTTGATTATAATTAAATGTTTGTTTTAAATCAGTTATAGATTACAAGGGTGCCCTCTAGTGGACATTGTGTAGTACTTTCCTTAGAAGATAGTTACAAAAAAATTTTAACGCCTTTCAGAGTAGTGTATCTTTTAGAAACACAACAGAATATACAACAGAATACACACTGAGACATTTATATTGTAATAAGATTATTCAATAACATAATTCTATCAAAGAAATAATTCAAAGCCAACTCTTCCTTTCAATAACTTGCTTGGACTTCATTTTTAAAATGTTTAGCTCTGCTGAACAATACCTGGTATATTAATAACATATAATGGAAGATAATCTTTTTATGTGAACATGTTCAGTACATATTTTGAGACATTTTAAAGTTGACGTGCATCTTAATGTTATAATTTTACTCTTCAAATTTATTGCCAGAAATGACTGTCATTTATTACAATGTCTTGAAGCAAAAACAAAGTAACTTAATTTCTCCATTTAGTAAATCTAGTGAATACTACCATTCTAGACTTTACATCAGTAATCACATCATTAATATTTTTTCCTCATTATATTCTGTCCTAGTTGACTTTGTTTTTCCCTGTTACCTTTTTTGTTTATAAGGGGTCTTGATTAAATTAACAACATTTTTTTATTCCAAAAGGGCCTACCTTTTGTAGACAAGTTGTTATTGTTTTCCAAGAATCTTAGGATAAAGAAATGCCAGTTTTCTTCTGGTTTTGAATAAAGATCTGCTTTTAAAGTTTGTCAGAGATCAATGCTGGTGTCGATGAAAGGAAAAACCAGTCTTTTCTTTGTAGGGCTACTGCTGCTGCCTATTAAAGTCCCCCAAGAGAAAGGAATTTTCAGAAATGTCAATAGATCTCTAACTATGGGGGTATAATAGGATCTTATAATTTGAGCTGGATTTGTATCTGCTACACATTGTTATATTTCCTACCATGTCTTCCTAACATAAAACACTAGAATAATACATAAATATCTTAAGTTGACCTGTGCGCCTATACTAATTATAAAATAGGACTATGTTTTTCAGCCTTCTCTGAAGTTCTTTATGGCTTTTCTAACATTTGAATATAATACCAGTTATTTCACAGATCTGTTCTCTTTTTGCCTTTATTAGTGTTTTTGACATTTATAGTAAATTCTTTTGAAAACTAGTATTATTTGATTCTGAGACCAAAATGTAATTGCAATTTCTGTTAAGACCTTTGATTCATTTAGCACCAGAAGCATTTTTATACTCTGTCTACTCTTGTATGATTCCACATGTTCACACATTTATGCTAATTCTATATTAATATGGTAAATCTGAGAAATAAAATGCAGCTATAATTATTTTACTAACAAACATTTTAATCCTTAGCTATATATTTTTTTGAAAACATAATTTACTAAGGTGATTGAAAATAATATGGTTCTTTTCTTCAGTACTGCTTTTTAAATTATTTATCCAAGCTAGAAAAGTCATCTTCACATTAGTTAGTGAGAGGAACTGAATTCTGTGTCTTATTGAAAATACAGTAGACTTGTCATGTATTAAGAAACCTTTTTAAATGTTGAAATATTGAAACCGTGTCAACAAAAGTGAAATTGCAAATAGCTTACCATTTATCAAAGGGTCACTGACTTGTTTTGAGAATACTATTTAATAATCTTATAAAACTTGTATTTGCACTGATCAATAATCTCTTGGTCCTGAAAAGTTACTGCAGGGTCTTTGGTAGAATTTGCATTTCCAAATATTAAAGACCAAAAAAAAAAAATGAAACAATGTATTTAAAAATTTTTTAATTGATGTAATTACTTGGCATGTGAACTGTCTTTTAAAGTTGGCTAAAAGTATTAACAGTTCACAGACATATTACATATAAACACAGTTAAGTAATGAGACTTCCTGTGAATACAAGACCTTCCTTCTACCTATTAACACACTTCAGTGAGAGACAGTCTTTTAGAATGCCTGGTAGAGTGTTGCCACTGGACGGGTTTTTATGTAGTTTCTGATTAACAATAAGGAAATGAAATATAAACTACTGTGTTTCTGGGATCTTTTAGATAGACACTAAACTTCTTAATCTGTATTCAGTGAAAGCACTCTGTAAAGGGATCAGTTCTGGTTTCTCATATTCTCTCTAAAATCGAATATGCAGATTTCTTTAGTCAAATTGTAGAACAGACCCCAACTTAGCATTAATAAGCATTTAATGCATTTAATGCAATGTGAACAGAATGGACATAGCATAATGGAGAGTTTGTCTAATTCAGTTCAACACAACCAGTATCTAGTTGTGCTGCTTAACAGCTTTCGAGATTGTATACCTCCTCTGAACACCTACTTTGTGCTAGACCTGCTGATCTAGAGTTTTCAAGATCATTTATTTCCTCTTAACTTACTAAGGAACATTATTTAGAAATTCAGAAAGACTTTACTTCATTGATGTTTATTTTTACTCTTCCTTTTTACATCAAACCATCACCCTCATCACTTAATAGAAGGACCCCCTGTGGGAATGTAAAGATTCCAGGCTTTGTAGTATAAGAGAACAGGACCAGAACAGTACTACCACTTGGAAGGTATGTGAACTTGAATAACTTTCCTAACTTCTCTAATCCTCTTAGCCCTCAGATCTATAAAATATTGATAATTATGTCCACTTCCATAGAGTTATTGTGAAGATTAGAATTAGTGTAGTGACAGAATTTGTTCTTCCAGCAGTCACCGGAAGTTTCATAAGTATTAGTAATATTGTTTATATCCTGTCAACTTTAATAACAACATACCACAAAAAAATTAATGAATGCCAACTATGTGTTGGGAGCAGAATGAATTAGACTGGTTGCTAATATCCCTCAGTTCTTGGATGCTCTGTTTTGTTTCTTCTTGTTGATTTTTTGTTTGTTTTGTTTTTCCTGTTCTTTTTTCTTTGTGTTTCATTTTGAGTAATTTCTATTGACCTGTCTTAAAGATCACGGAATCTTTCCTTAGTCTTCCAATGGGCCCATCAGAAGAATTCTTCATGTCTTACGTCATTTAAATTTTTTTAACACTTGACTTTAAAAAAAAAAACAGATTCCATTTGTCTGCCATCATTCTATCTATTCATGCATGTTGTCCATCTTTATGTTTCTTGCTTTTTCATGTCTGGTAATTCTTAATTGAACGCTGGACCCCATGTATAGAAAGAGTTAAACAGTATTTACGCCCAGAAATGGGTAGAAAGAGTTAAATAGTGTTTACACCTAGAAATTGGCAGGCTCTTCTTCTGTAATGCTATTTGTTTAAGAGGCTGAGTCCATTGGAAGATGAGCTGGATTTTGATTTTGTTGATATCATTACCTGCAATGGGCTGCTATTATCTTGTGCTTAGAGTAGAGTACTTCTAAAGAAGGTACTGGAAAACTTTCTCAGTGTTCTTGCTTCACTCTGAGCTATCAGCAGTCCTGGTACCCCTGAGCTATATAGAGGGTTTCCTCTCAATGCTTCCCCCCGCCCCCACAGCAGTTAACATCTGTGACTAGTTAGTTGATCCTAGCCTTATGTGTTTTCTGTGCTTATCTTAAGTGGGCCATGTGCCCCCGTGCCTCAGGAGTGGGGCTTTCTTGGCATCCTTCCACTTTCTTTTCATGGCAGAGAAACTTCCTTATATCTGTGATTGGTCTTAGGTGGCCGAGGCTTTTCTGCCCTGCCCAGTGGTAGTAGACCTGCTTGGTATCAGTATAGGATTCTGTGCTTAAGAAGGTTTCTTATTCTTCCCTAGGGCAGATAAAGGTTTTACTTCTACATTTCCCCCAGCAGTCTTGGGAGGCAGTGAGTTTGTCAGCAGTTCAGGGCTTTTGTTTTATATAAATGAATGTCCTCAAAAGTCAGTGGGACTTCATGCCTGCCCCTGTGCAGCCTGTCACCTCCTGCAAGCCTGAACCACCAAGGGGAGTGCTTTTCAGTCTCCTGTACTGCTCCCAATTTTTCTTATGAGCACCAGGTAGTAGAGTTACCTCAGTTGGAAATAAAATTACAGGAATTTATATATGGAAAAGAGCTTGCATGTGCAAACTCCCCCTGTCTTTGAGACTCCCAGCTATTCTAAGCTGACATGTTAGCCCATAGTTGGCCTTTAAGACTTCATTAACATTTTAGCAGATTTTTTTCTTACCTGTTATATGGCAGCTACCTCTTTCCTTGTGCTTTGCCAAGAGTGAAATTAATCCTGTCTCTCATCTCTCCTTGGAGGAGCTTGTAATATATGAAATTCAGTTTTCTTGGTTGACTTGCAACACAGGTCTCATAGGTTCAAGAAAAATTATGATTTTAAAAAAAGATTATCCACCTTTTTCTCATTGTTAGGATGGGAGTGACATTCTCTTTCAGGTTTTGCATTCTAAGTGGAAGTGGAAGTGATATTAGAAGCAAAACAAATGAAAAGATATGATTCTTAGTCTCAAGGATTTGGTAAGAGAGGAATGTACTTAAAATTAAACACTGCCTTTATAATGGAGAATATATCAGGTGACAGTTGAGTGGTAGAGAAATACATGAATAAAACTGACAAAGAATCTGAAATCACTATGGACTGGGGGAATTGGTAAAGGGTCCTTGGATGTGTTAGGGCCACATCAGAATCTTTGCTAGTGACTTAGTCTCACATAGCAGTCACCTGCTCAAGGAATGTAATTCTGATGCTTGTATAAAATTTTGTGTCCTTAGCCTAATAATAATAGCCCTTAATCATCAGGTATCTTGTTAATCTTCCAGTTTACGTTTTTGCCCCGACAGGTATGTTTTCAGCATCTTTGGCAAGGAATGTTCAACTCTTGTCTCTTCATCCTGACATTTCACCTACCTGGAACATTAGCACTCTTATTCTGTAACTACCACCTGCCTTAAAAAATGACGTTTAAAGCTTGCCATTTTTAGAGCTAGCCTTTCTCAGGCTAGTTCTTGGACATTTATTTCTTCCGGGTCTCTCTGGACTTATTTATCTAGGATAGTTATGATGAAAACAGTTCTGTTCATGAGTGAGAACACTTGGGTTGGAGTCACACTCTTATGATTTACCTCGTCTTGCCCAAGTCACTTTGCTTTGTGAATCTTTTGGTTTCCTAATATGTACAGTAGAGAAAATGTTCACCAAATTTGTTGTATAGTAGATATTTAAATGAAATAAAATACAGCACATAAAGCAGCTAACACACTGAAGCAAATCAATCATGGGTAAGTCTTTTAACTCTGTACTTTAGTTATTTCCTATACAAATTAAAACAACTTTTTAAAGCTCATTTCGAATTATAAACTGCCATGCATTTTAAGATGTAACCATTATAATTCTATGTTATTCTTTAATTTATTCACATATTATTTCATGCAGGTATTTTTTTCTTAGGCTGCAAAATACATAAGCTTGGGGATTTGTTGTAGGCTTTAGATAAGCAAGGTAACACTTCTGGATCTCAGTTGCCTCAACTCTAAAATGGAGGTAGTAGTACAGATTGTACCTACTTTCAAAAAATTTATATGTTACAAGCATCTTAATTTTTTTATGTCTAAAAATTTATATTTTCTCATTCATCTGCCTATATCCCTTATTCCTCCCCCTACCAACCCCCAGGAATTTAAATTTACCCTGCATTTTGCCTTATTAATATTTGTCTGCCACCTGGTGATCAAAATGGTAACTGCAAGGTTGACAGTCTCCTTGGTGCACTCCTTGGAGTGATTTTCATCATACTACTTTCTGATGCACTTTTTGGAAACCATTGCAGTGAAAAGAAAGATTTATTTTGCTTACTGTAACTAAACTAATTTCATGAGGTCTCCTCAGACATTAAGTTCTATGGTTTTGTGTCTTGGTCCTTCTACCTCTGTCACTTTCTATGTACATTTTCTTATATTTTTTTCTTTCATATAAAATACTTTTCCTTCTTGTCTTTACCAGTATGTTTTTTTCACTCAATATCTACCTGTAGGGTCAGTGTCTCTAGTAGAATATCTCCTCTAATAAGTTGTATTCCATGCTGATAGCCTTTCTTTTTCATTAATTTAGTACCTTTTCACGTTCTTAGCAAGCATCCCTTGTTATACGAATGTTCACTTCATGAATTTTTACATATATTAGATGTGTACTTGACATTTTACATGTTCAGGGGAGCAAAACTTTTACAATTATGTGTGTTTAGGCCCTAGGAGCAGTCTAATTGAGGTTGTGTGACATCCAGTTCCCCATTTTATTCTTAATTCTTTGTATCAGAATGATGTAAAACTTCACTTATTTTGTTTTCTGATGATGTATTTTACATCCAAACAAAAATGTGCCCTTGTTTTGTGTAGTACTACCTTTCAAGGAGAGTTACTAATTTGCACAGCCTCAACATGACTAGTGAAATAACCAGTGTTAATGTGATAGCTGCAGCAGGTCTGTACAGTTCAGAAACTTCTATACCTTCTTATTAGATCCCAGAATTTACCAGGGTTTACAATATGTAGTTACAGTTATGTTGTTAGCTGACTGAACCTATTTTTTCATTATTTAGGAACATCAACAATTTGACACTATCAGTATTAACGGTAATTTATGTAAGATTTCCATCTATGATCAAAAAGTTTATCAATTATGTTCATACAATGAGGAATAAAGTTTTTATTTATAACTGCTCTATTATATGTAGTATTTTGACATTTCACCCTATATTTTTTCTTGAGTAAAGGAAACATCTTTTTCATTTCTTTTGTTATGCTTCACAGCATGGAAGGCAGTAGTATGCAGGTAATAAGTGCTTAATGGATGTTGAAGTGAAAATATACTAAGAACCGAAAGAAAAATGAGGTACAGCTACTAACTTTCAGGGAATACATAGTAGCAGCTTTCAGTAGGTTCTCAATAAATATTTGTTGGTTAAATGGCTTTCTATTGCTCTTCATTGTCAGGACCTGTAAGTCCAGAGGCTATCCCATGGCTACCCGCCCCTACTAAATTCTCATCTCCCATACTTCCCTGCTGAATCTTTGATTTCCCCCACCTTACTATTATAATCCCCCTTGAATTTAAATTTCCAGCTTTTGCCTTCTTAATGTGTGTCTGCCATCTAGTGATTAAGAGGATAATTGCAAGTCTTAATGGGCCCCTTAAAAAATCTCATGTACCAACATAAGCCCCAATCCACAATGCACACCAATAGTTATCTTTCATTCCTTAATATTTGTCCTGATTGTCCCACCACTGGACATTTGCACATATTGCTACATCTTCCATCATCTAACTAACACCTACTAACTTTTCAGAGCTCAACTCAAATATCTTTCAGGAAAAGACTTCCCTTGACCTCCCACACTAGATCAACTTCCTGAAAGGCTTTCATAGCAATCATAGTTTAGTACAAATTAACTGAAGTCATAATTTTTATGCTCATTTGTATGACTGTTCAATTTAATTCATGTCTCATTTACTAGAATATAATATCCATGAGGACAAGGAGCCTCTTCTTAGCCATATTGTACCCTAGCATGTAGCCCAATGCCTGGCATAAAGCAGGCATTTCTTTAATCTTTGTTGAATGAATGAATATAATACCCTTCTGTGCCTCATGGACACTAAAAATGTTTATGTCAATCAACTAGTATAGTACTTTATTCTTTATATTTTTCTTATCAGTTCATTAATAGATTCTCAGCAAAAACTACCTACTATGTATAAGGATATTCATTTATTCAGAAAACATTTCTGCCTGCCCTAAAGAATAATTTTACAATAAAAATAAATTTATGACTCATATTTTAATTAGCTCATTAATTAATATGGAAACCCTAATAAAGTGGTATAAAGGACAATCTAAAAAACAGAAACAGTCTAGAGTACTGAAATGTACATGCGGACAGATACAAAACCATAATGTCCACAGTGTAATAATTACATCTTCACTGGACAAAATTTGCTTGCATCTCTGTGGACAAGAAACATTTGCGTTACCATCACCCTTTCACAAGTTAATTTCTATCTTTACAGAGCTATAAAATAGAACCCATGAATGGTACAGACCTGTATAGTATCAGAAAATCCTGGAAAAGAATGCTAGACAGCACTCAGCATTCCACTGGGAGGATGGCAATATTTTTTTTTCCCCATTTCAAAGTCTTTCACAATTTTTCCAACAGCCTCCCCGCTTGTGTTCATAATAATCTCTAAAATTATTCTTAGTCACAAAAAGAAGGCTGTTCTTACTAGATTTGGCATGACTATTTATATTGGGGCAACTAGAAAGTTAATTAACATTTAAGCCTCCTTGAGTTTGCTTTGTAAATCTATAGCCATGCAGTATTGACTAGCTAGGGCTTCAGAATTTGCTTATTTATGTAAATTTTCATAAGAAACCTCAGATTGAGCTTATGTACTCTCTGCTATTTGCTATCTTGAAGCTAAGCAACTAAGCCCAAGAAACCTTGCCACCATATGGTTTACCTGAAACATCTGTAAATTAGGGTGAGATCCTCTTGAGAGTCTCCAAATTTGCTAAGGTTCCTGGTTTTCTAGAAAAGGGTCTTTCTTACCGCAGTAAGGTTGGACTCTCTCAGGCAGGCAGCATGTGAGTTTTCCTGGGAGGGCTTTGTGGGCATTGACTCCATAAATACAACAACCTCTTTGTTCCATTATAATGGATTGTCATTACTGCCACTTCAGGTAAGGCCTTGGTTGTACAATTTGTCTAATTATATCCTGGCAAGACAGTTAAAAGACAGTTAGAAGTCTTTTAACTGTTAAAAGACAGTTAGAAGACAGGACCTTCTAGACAGCATTCATCATTCCACTGATCAGACACCTCATGATCATTTTGCTCCTTTCAGAGTCTTTTGCAGTTTTTCTGGAACTAGTATGTACCACACAATGTGCTAGATTCTGAGGGCACGAGAGATAAATTAGCAAGGCAAGGGGTCTGCCCTCAAAAGCCTACTGTACAGTGGGAGAGAGAACTTTATGGTGTATAAATTAATTGGTGAGCAAAGGAGTGTTTCCTGAATGATAAACTGTTGAGCCAGGGTTTGAAGGATAACTTAAAAAAATGGGGAGGCTGGGGGGAAAAGCCAGGAAGAAAGAAGTTTTGGTAGCATATCAGCCCACGTGTAGGACAGGCAGAAGACATTGAGAAGTATACAAGAAAAGGAGACGGTTTGGTAGTGTGGAGCAAACATCTCTATGGCAGGTGAAGCCTCCAGAGATTCTGCCATAGGCAGATCCCTCTGTGCAAGGCAAAGAGTATGAGCTTTATCTTGAAAACTGTAAGGGGCCATTGAAGGATATCGTTAAATAGGGGTATAGCATGATTAGATTTGCCTTTTAAAAAGATCACTCTGTCAGCAATTTACAGACTGTAGGGTTCTACAAGACAGAATAAGAGAAACTCAATATGGGGTAGGCAGTTACTACATATGTTTCAATGAGAATAGATGTGTATAGACAAAGACTGCAAAGAAGATAAAGGTAAGAGAAGAGCTTTTCTTGTAGAGGAATCATCATATGCAAAGTCCTGTGCTAGGACAAATCAGGACAAATATAAGGGATTGAAGAAGGCCATGGTGATGCCCTTGGGTTAGAACAAAGGGAACCCTAGGGTGCAGACCTTGAACTTGCAGGACCTAATGAACGAAAGGCAAGCGAATGTCATTTATTCTTTTTTTTTTTTTTTTTTCATCAGCAAATAGTTATTGAGAACCTACTGTAAGCTGCTATTCTGTACTTCCTCAAAGTAAGGCAGCAGCCACATTATTCTTGGAATTTCTAGCATCTCTTTAATCCACAAACACCCAGTAAGCACATACTGCATTCATGCTACTGTCTTCCATGCTAGGAAGGCATACAATAGGGTGCAAAGAGCACAAAGAAGTAAGAAATTTGAATCCCACTTATAGAGAGCTCTGAGTGTAGTGGTGCAGGTAGACACATGAGCAGATAACACACTGATATTAATAGTCCATTTGCCAAATGTTTACCAAATATGTGGCCATACAGAGGAATACTTACCAGATAAAGCTTTCCAGAGGCTACACTTGAGCTGGATTTTGAAGGATAAGTCACTATACCCAATTGTGTTAAAAGAATGTATATATTTTTTATTTTTATTGTGTGAGTTGAGATTATTTTTCTCTCTCATAGTCATTTACATTTCAAGTCCTGTGCAGTTCATATGCATGTTTTTAATAATGATGTGTCTGTGATTTGTTAACCTGGATGAAGATGTGCTGTTACTGGCTAGGTATTGGCATCCTTAGGAATACACAGTATGTTTTCTGCTGTCTAAGCTTACTTACTACCATTTCCCCACAAAAGACTTTTGTTTTTAAGATTGTGACCAGGCCTTTTTGCCCTGTGTTGTATGTTCTGAACATGGGGAAAACTGTCCTTTATTTCCCCTGAAAGCACTGTGCTTCAGAGTTGCAACCCACCAGAACACTATCAACTGCTGAGCTTGTATGGTCCCAGATTATCTTACTGCTGTTCTTCTCTATCTTAAATGCTGATTACATTATGATTATTTTTCTCCTTAATTTTTTTCTTTTTTTGTGACCTTAACAAAATGATGTAGAAGTCATCAAGCAATTGACATATTCTATCACCTGTTTAGACGTTGTTATTTCTCATATATAAATTGCAGTTCCTGATACAGGTTGATATATATTCAATGACTATTAATTGGAAGAAGCTTATTTCATATATGTAAATAATTTTAAGTACATGTATAGTAAGTATGAATAACACAAAGGTTAACAGCCAAGGAAAGGAAAACAACATATTAATCAGTTTTACTTCTGTTTCTAATTTTACTTCTAGTGTTAAAACTCATCATAAGATACACTTTAACATCCCTATACAGAAATGGATAGAATGCTTATCTAGCTAGGAAATATGAAACTAAAATTTAAATGTATCTGTGAAGCTTATATGATGTAGATGTTTGATTGTGGAAAAAGCAGTAGCTTCACAAAAAAAATGTTGGACTTAAAAAATAGAGAGAAGCTATGGTACATGCAGACAGCTACAGAATATAAAGGTAACTTTTGTGGAAGAAAATGAACAATGGACTTGCAACACAATAGAGAAAGACACAAGTTCTGTTTTCTGGTTTCTAGTTTTGATAAAATGTGTATCCTTGGGCAAATTATATACTTCTCTGGGAATACCTCCAGATTTATTGTAGAGTCCATTAGACTTAGAGCTGTTTAGTGTCAAAGACTTGACTTAATTTATCTTTGTATTCCCTGTGTGTATGTGAGAATGTTTTGCAAAGTACTCTACAAATATAAACACTGTTAAGTATGTATTGTCTAATCTTCCTGTATTAGTTCTTAAGGAGTAGTGATTTTAATTGATAGCAATATAAAGTTTCAGTTTCTTCATAGACATTGTTTGTTTCAGTTTGTTTCTTTTGTAAACAAAAACTTAAATGTAGGACATGCTAGCTGGTATAAAGCCAAGCATATACAGAGCTCAGTGTAATAATAATGGCTTGTCTTCAGAAACAAAGGATTGTATTACATTTTGTGAGTATTGGAGAGAGTAGGTAAAATATGTTTTTCCCACAGAAATATTGCTGTGAGTGGTGGCTTTGTTCTTAGGCTACTCTGCGGATTTCTGTTTAACTCATGTGCCTTAAACTTATAGTGGTAAAGTGATAGGCCCCAATTTTAGACAGTTATAGGCCCCAGATAACATTTCTAATCACTGAACTTGTGGGAACCTCACTACACTTTCCAAGTAGGGGTTATAAGAACATATTTTGCTACTCATTCCTTCCTTTCTGCCACTCACAAGCAGTGGCATAGAGGGAGTGGAGTAGGGATCAGTCCTATAGGTTCCATAAATTTGCTTACTCTTTGTGACTACAATAAAAGAAGATAATTATCTAGACTGGGAACTCAAAATCAGAAGGCAGAAAGTTATTCCTCTCTGGTGTCATGGTTGAAGTCTCCAAATTCAAGTTTACTGTTGTTCATTCAAAAGGATGGTTTGCAGCCATGAGCACCCATAGCACCCAGACTGGAACCTTTAAATGCCATTTCCCATCTAAAGAAATCAGGTTTTTTTAGAAGAAATGGCTGATTCCAGGTTTGATGCAGAAAAATTCTAAGTTGAAGTGAGACATCTTATTGTGCCCAAACCAGGAAGCTTACTAACCACTTCTGAGTTTATGTCAAAGGACACAGGAATCAACTTGAAAGGGCTACCACTGGTAACAGATGGGGTCATTAAAAAACAACAAAAAAAAAACCTTTATTTTGAAAATTTCAAACCTATGCAGAAGGAAGGAGAAGCTTATAAAAATCCCCAGGAACCTTTCATGTAGCTTTCACCAATTACCAACTCATGGCCAATCTTATTTCAGTCACAGCCTCACCTATGCTCTTTCTCCACCATTAAATTATTTTGAAATGAATACCCCAAAGCGTATCATTTAATCTGAGACTATTTCAAGATATAGCTCTAAAAGATAAGGACTATTTTAAAAACAATCATGTAATATTTCAAAGATGGAACAATTTGAACATCAAGAAGAAGAATTGTGGTGGGTTGAACAACATTAAGTATCTATTAATAATGGAAATTTTAAAAAAAACGCTCATGACTTGCCTTTGGACATTGTTAGGACACTAGCTAGGTCATCACTCTGAAAATTGTTAAAAGGAAAGAAATCAAGGATTTGTCCTGCCTTTCCTGTACATTGTATTTTGGAATAGTCAAACAGTTGATAAGGTAAAGCTCTTCTTTATAGAATGCCAGCAAATAAATATAGAAGGAATGCTCTAGAAAAGCATAATTCTTTAGCCCCTAATGAAATAGTGGATTTAGCCAGTGGTTATCATGGAATGCTAAAAACCTTCAAGTCAAAAGTTGATAATGAGATGTATAATGGATGGCTCAACGAATCACACCTGAAGTCATTAATGAAAATTAGCACCACCAAAAATGAGATATTTAAACATTATGTACCTACACATATAATAAAGTAAAAATGCACATATCAATACCCATGTAATATTCTTGCCAAAAACAAAGGAAGATGAAAAAGAAACTGAGGCTAAGTTTCCAGATATAGCTACCAATTTATAGGAAATGAGGACAGGATAACATGTTAAAGGGTATGAATGGCTTATAGGAGAGGGAAGGTTGAACTGAGTCCCTTGAAAGAGACCTGAGAAAAATATCTACCAAATACAATATTAACTGTGGTCGAAAGAAGCATACTAAAAAATCTGGGGAGAAATAGAGGAATATGAATATGGCCTGAGTAATATAAGATATTAAAGAACAATTATTAACTGCTAGGTATGATAATGACGTCTTGGTTATGTTTTTTAAAAAGTTGTTAAAAATACATAGTGAAGTACTTCAGGTGAATCAATAGGTTGCCTGGGCTTTGCTTCAAAAACTTAATGATTCAAAGTGTGACCCCCCAAGATTCAGCAGTACTGACTTTACCTAAGAGCTTGTTAGAAATGCAGAAATTCAGACTCAGAAACACTATAGAACCAGAATCTACACTTTTACATTTTTATAAGTCCCTAAGTGATTTATATGCACATTAAGATTGGAGCACAGCTTTAAAATGCTTGGGGTAGAGGAGAGTGTGGGCCGGGGATAAAAGAAACAAAATTGGCAAATACTGTAATTGTTGAAACTGGGTGATGGGTGCATGGGGGTATGATTGAGTATAAGTCAAGTATTCCTAAATCAGGGCCTGAAAGTCTGTGTGACTGTGCATATGTATTCAATCCAGTGATTTGTGGGTTTTTTTGTATTTTTTTTTATTGGTTTGAGAAGTTAGTAAGTGTTGAGATAAATATACCTTATTGCTTCCCTTTCTTCCTGTCCCAGTTTGTCAGGTTATTGGGTAATATTCAAAAACCCTGAATGCATATTTCTTGCAAAAGTGTTTCTTATCAAATCACATTGTTTCTTTAAAATTTGCTAAAGAGCCTTATTTTAAACTGCCAATGCCAATTTATTGTCAATCTCTCTCCAGGCACGCTTAAAAAGGCCTCTTAAGAGCCTTGACAGTGCTCTCTATGATGATGATGATGATGATGATATTGAAAGAGCAAGCAAGTAAGTAATGGATTTTGGTGTCCTATTAAGTGGTATGGCTTAACAGCAGAAGTTTTTGGTAATAAAGGGTATTTTCAAGAGTATGCGCTCCTAGAGCTCAAATGTTGCCCTTTTACAGTGTTCTTCAGCAAAAGGACCTTGCAGTGCTCTGCAATGTTGTGGGGGATATCTTGGGACAGGAAACTAAGATGGACCTTAAATATCTTGTTCTTGGAAAGCAATAATGTCTACAGAGATACCTGGGATAGTGTTAAAGGGGCAATAGAAGCCCATCTAAATTAGGCTCTTACTCATTCTGAAGAAAGGAAGGTTAAATATCGGGAATGGTGATAATAGTCAATAGAAAGAAATGGAATTGAGGGTACAGGAGACAAGTTTATGGTGATATCAGAAGATGAAAATTTAATAAAAAGTGTTAAAAATTAATTTTAATATAAGGGAAATATATGTTTAGCTTTTTGCAATTGATATATGACAATGACAAAATGAACATTCTTTTTCTTCATTAAATATATCTCTGTCTACATAAAGGAATGTGCATTCTCCTCTAAAATAAGTGAATAAATAAAGGAAAACCGTATTAAATATGGAAAGTGAATTTAGGCTATAGCAAACTTTCCAAGTAGTTCAATCTAATATTCCTGAAGTTAGGGTCCCAAATTCCACAGAATTAAACTGTGAAAAGCCCTACTTCTACTTTCAGTTTCCTAAGGTACTGTAAACTTTTTACTTGTTCTTAATGCATGTATAAAATATTTCCATATTTGAATTGGTATGCATATCACTATAAAGAATTTGGTCATGAACCAATTATTGATTTTGTTAACTCATTAATGTAATGTAATTGGTGAGAGATTACTTACATGCAGTAAATGTGGTTATTTATCTACTACTGTGTGTTTTATTTTTCTTCAGGTTATCTTCTGAAGATGGTGAAGAAGCTTCTGCTTATCTTTATGAGAGTGATGACTCTGTTGAAACAAGAGTGAAGACTCCTTACTCAGGTGAAATGGACTTACTAGGAGAGATTCTTGATACATTGAGCACACACAGCTCAGATCAGGGGAAGCTGGCAGCTGCAAAGAGCTTGGATTTCTTTAGATCAATGGATGACATTGATTATAAACCTACGGTTAGTAGATTTTTTTAACTTGTAAAATTAGAAGAAAATATTCTTGCCTTTGCTGTCATTCTGGATCTTATAATCTTTGTTGGTAGAAGCATTTAGCCTCTAAATAGGTAAGGGTCAAAACTTCAAAAATTTGATAAAATTTAATCACTAGAAATTATTTCTATTAATAAAATTCTAGTATTTTCCCTTTCATTTATCTAGTTCTGGTGGTTATTGTCATAATTATTTTGTCAAGCAATAATGTTTTCTTGCTGTCTAATTTTATACTTGTCTGTGGGGAATTTTTTAAATGTGAAATGTTTTCCCTTTTTCCCTATATTTCCTGAGTTTTCAAAAAAATTCACTAAATGTATTCATTCAAATCATTTTTTCTTACCCAAAAATGAACATGATTTTATTTTTTAACATTGTTTTATGCAAATTCAACTGAATGCTATAAAAACAGCAGAGATAGAAGTATGAGTAATGACAATCCTGTTCTTACTGTAAGTGACTTCAGAACTTGGCATTAATTATATAATCTAGTTTGAATTTGATAGGTGACAGCTGCAAGGCAATGGAAACCAAAGTCCATTCCATTTCATCCCTGTTAATAGAGCCATTTGGAAGTGTGTAAAATTAACTCTCAATGCTGTATTTTCTCTGAGAGGAACTTAACGCTATTAACATTTATTTCAAAATGAGAAAAAAAGTACTAAATTAATGCTTATTAAAAGTTTTCTGAATTTGTTGTTTCTTCTTTTTTCAGAATAAATCTAATGCTCCTAGTGAGAATAACCTGGCTTTCCTCTGCAGTGGTTCTGGTGACCAAGCAGAGTGGAATCTTGGACAAGATGATAGTGCCCTCCATGGCAAACACCTCCCTCCATCTCCCAGGAAGCGGGTTTCCTCTAGTGGTTTGACAGATTCTCTGTTTATCCTGAAAGAAGAAAACAGTGACAAGCACCTCAGTGCTGACAATGTGAGTGACCCTGCTTCAGGATTGGATTTCCAACTCACTTCCCCTGAAGTTTCCCAGACTGATAAAGGAAAAACAGAAAACAGGGAAACACTAACCCAGATTTCAGATGATCTGCTTATACCTGGTCTTGGGCGGCATTCATCGACTTTTGTTCCTTGGGAGAAAGAAGGGAAAGAAGCCAAAGAGACTTCAGAAGATATTGGACTGCTCCATGAAGTAGTATCATTATGTCATATGACATCTGACTTCCAACAAAGCTTGAACATTTCAGACAAAAACACAAATGGAAACCAAGCTTAAATCTTGCATCCAAGCTTCTATGGAGACATTTTGAGATTCAATGCAATCTGCATCATAAACAGAATTATTTGTAGGAATGGCAACCTTACTATTTAATTTTTTTTTTTTTTTGCATTTGGAACACTTTCCTCACTTGTTCATTTTGAGGATATATGAAATGCATTGATTTTTAAATATAAAGCGAATTCTACTGTGCTTTTAAATCAGGTACTAGTGTGTATGTATGTTAAAAGTATGTATTGAACGTAAGATTTCCCAGTGTTTGGTGCTTAATGCCGTTCATTTTATTTAAACTAAGTATGCTTATATAACCCATGCATATAACCAGTAGCTACTATACTAATCTGGTTGAGCATGAAGTGATCAAGATATCAAAACTTATCAAAACTAGCCTGAAACTGATGAAACTGTTAACCCACTAATTGCCTTAATCTTAAAGCTGTATTAAGCATACTTAAATAATGTATGAAAGTATGTGTAAAGTTTGAAAGATAAGTTATTAGTGTTCTGCAGAGCAATAATGCCTTTTTCTGTTCATCAAATCAAGGTCAAAATTCATCTTTTCAAGATTAAAGAGCTCTTATGGAAATAATTAATTTGCTTATAAAAGCACTGTAGCTGTGTTTTCCAATAAGTATAAAAGTATACATTTACCTTTCATTCAGTGAAATATAGGAAGTACTGAATTTCAATGTGAAGTTAATGACTTCTGTTTACAAATGAGACACTCTAACAAGTTCTCACAGTCTCTCTGTATGCCTTTGCTATTTAGGGGCCCACCCCAAGAAAGCCAAATACAATATAAACTGTCCTGACCAAAAAAAAAAAAAAAAAAAAAAATCTTTTTTAACTAATAATTCTCTATCAAAATGCTTCATATCATCATCTCAAATTTAGTTTTTAAAATAATTGACTTGGTATTTTAGAAGTTTTAGATTTACAGAAAAATTGCAAAGAGTACAGAGAGTTCCCATCTACCCCTGTTACTAACATCTTACGTTACTATGGTACATTTGCCCCAATTAATGAACCAATATTGATAGTCCATACTTTATTCAAATTTTCTTAGTTTTCTCCTGATATCTATTTTCCACATCAAGGTCCTGTTCAGAATTCCACATTATATTGAGTTGGAATGTCTCCTTAGGCTCCTCTTGCCTGTGACAGTTTCTTAGACTTTGCTTATTTTTGATAACATTGACAGCTTTGAAGAATACTGTCAGATAAATTGTAGCTTGCTCCTCTCTTGGAGTTTATTGGATATTTTTTTCATGATTAGACTGGGATTATGGGTTTTGAGGAGATGATCACAGAAGTAAAGTGCCATTTTCATCAGGTCATATCAAGGGTATGTACTGTCAACATGATGTGTGAATGCTGACTCGGAGCTTGATAACCTGGCTGAGGTGGTAGCGTTTGTCACTCTAAAGTTCTTCCTGCCCTTTCCATGCTGTCGTTTTTGAAGGAAGTCATACATGCAGGAGTGAGGAGTCATAATTCCCCTTCTTTAGGGTAGAGAAGTATCTACATAAATTATTGGGAATTCTGTATAGAAAATTTGTTTCTTCTTTCTCAGATTCACTGTTGAGCTTTGGAATTCGTCTGAGAAGGAATCATGTACTGATGACTTCATGATAGACTGGATTAACAGGTAGAATCAGGGAAAAAAGCAGTGACAGTATGGTTAAATTGTTATTAGCATTTTTAGTATATCCACTGTATACCTGATTTTTTTTACATTTCTTTTTAGAAAATATGTTCAAGAAATCATTACATTACAAAAACAAAATACTTTCAAGAAACCATTAAAGAACCCCAATAAGACTATATTCTAAATATTTATTGAAAGAATATAATTTCAGTTAAAATCCAAGAAGAGGGTTTGAAATAATTTAAAGAAAATGACCAAGTTTCTTTAAAACCTATGTTTCAAAATCTAAATGGATATGTGTTATTTGGGACACTTATTCATTATGAATAAGAAGACAAGTCTTGTTTCCCTTATAAATATGGACTGTATACATTAAGGAAAACAATGTTTAATCCTTACTTTTTAATACAGAAGGCTCAAGGTTCTTGTCAAATGTTGCCTTTATAAGCTTATTACAAAATTATAACTTACTTTACTGAGGTTTATAATGGAAGAAGTCCATACAGCAAAAGAGCTGTTTTAAATCAAGGAAAGAAGGTTACTCTGGTTGTTAATCTGCTTGGCAAATATTCCTTCATAATTTGTGAAAAGAATGCAAATCAGCCTTTTAATATGGATTTTGAAATGAGGTACAGTTTCTTGTTTTGTTTTTTCAGAACTCAGTCTGAAGAATAAGTGTAGCATAGGTCAAACTTGGTTTTTAGTCCATTTGCTTAATCGACATCATGGCTTCAGAAATCCAAATTTTGTGCTACTTTTCAGCCACCTTTCAAGGTGTTTGGTTATAATACTGTGTTGTTTTGAGGATATTTAGCCACTCATAAATAATTGTCTCAAGGTATTTAAAAGTGATTCGTGCCTTATTTTGATGCAAAATTAGTGGTTTTATTCTGTTTTAAAAGCAAAAGCAGAAAAAAAAATTCTGCATGTTATTCTTAAAATTATCCAGAATAATACTACCAAATATTTGTATTTCAAACCAGTTCAAAGTCTGCTCTTAAACTTAGACTTCCTAGTATTATGGTGGATATAGTGAGAATGAAGTTAAATTGGGGTGAGTTCCAAAATAAAGGAAAGTGTTATCTTATATTCTACAGTGCCCATATTTTCTATAGTAACTAAACCAAATATTTGTAAGCTCCTCTGCTTTTTGAAATTATTTTTCAAAGAAGCAACACCTGTTATATAACAGAATTGTATAAACTAAAAAGACTTCTGGCGTTAGTACATAGTCTTTATCTGGCCTGTAATAGAGTCATGGTTCTTTCTGAATCCCACTCTCACTTTTTCTTTTTACCCTTACATATTGCATCCGTGATATTTCAGGGGTATAGAGAAATAGTATTGGAATTTAGGAGCTGTTTTTTTAAGTGAAAATATTACTAAGTGGTATATTTTGATGATTATCTACTTTAGCATGTCTTAGAAAAGCAGCAAAATATAGCATGATTGTTTTTTCAGTTAATTAAAATTCATTAATAACATGTTCATTTAAAAACTATTCATTGCTTTTTGTACCAGTGATATGCAGGGTACAGTAACTGAGGATGTGGGGAATAAAATAACTGACATAGCCCCTGCTCTGAAGGAATAAATTAAAAGGAAAAGGAATTGCAAATTTGTATTAAAATAATGATAATAATGTGCTTTGCCTGGAAGTTATTAGCTGAGATTCTAACATACACATACAAAGTATTTAAAAAACAAAAACAAAAACAAAAAAAAACCTAGCTGCTTAATTTAAAGCATGCTCTAAGTATGAAACATAGTATCATTTCTAATTTCATTAACTTTCTCAATTATTATGCTAAGTATATTATGCTGCTAAGATACCCACATTTAAAGGGCAGATTCAGAGACTCCTTTAGAAACTGAATGTCTTTGTTTATCTTATTATCAGATAACCAGGCAGCACAGGGCTCTCTATAGTGGAATGATGCTCCTTTTCAATACTTAGAGCCACTGTACTCAGTTTAGGAGTAACTGAAGGTGTGGATGCATGTTAATGGGAATCCAATTTTTACTATTTTTATATTAATAACAGCATTCTGTAGAAAAAGTCCCTCCCTTCTAAATAAAAACTGTGTGTGACTGCTGTTACTAGTGCTGTTCTATGCGAATATCCTAATAATAGGATTCAGGAATTCTAATGAATTGTTTCTTAATTAAGGTGAAGAAGTAGACTCCTGATCAAGAGGAGAACACTGTGAAATGTCTCATAATCAATAGACCTTCATTCTCTGGTAGAAAATGTGGATTTTCAGGAAAAGATTGATTATTTTCATGAATAAATTTTCTTATACGAATTCCATTTTGTTTGGCATAAAAGACCCTGAATCTTAAGATATTTGTAAATCAGAATATTTAAGAATGTGAAATGAATCCTCAAAGCTAGTTTCCTCCAAAGCACTTCTTAATGTAGGAAATAGTTTTTGCAAACCCTATGTCAGTACTAATGTCTTTCCTGAGTCAAGCCCAGTAATATTGTCAGTGAATGTTTCTTAAACCTTATTTAAGAAGAGGCAGAGTGGTTTTGAGCAAGCCAGTTAACATGATTTGATGAAGAAATAAGGAATTATGTACATTTAGACAGAATATTTTATTTTGAAAATAATAGGATTTTGTGCAATAATTTTTCTTGCATAATTTAGTTCATATAAATATGTACATCTGTTTTTCTGGCAGATGCCTTAAGGTCATGTTTTTTGGTATTTGAGTAAATCTGTATGTAGCGATGTTCTCATTGATTTTAGAAAAAATATATTCTTTATATTGTTGCCAGGAGAAATGTTTTTATTTAAAATTATTATGGATATTATGTTATTGTATCATAACTAACTGCCTCAGCAACAATAAATATGCAATAAGAAAATCCTGTACCTTAGATTAGATTGACAATACTGTTACTTTAAAAGAAATATATACGGTACAAATTGCTGATTCTACGTGTGTACATTTAACAGATACTCAGTTCTGTACCACCTAAATCAAAATGGCATTTGTATGCTGATGACCACATATGTGGATTGTAGTATCCTTTGTGATGCATCTTTGATAAGATTTATAAAGGGCATTGCCAATACTTTTTGACTGTGTAAATTAAGTTAATTTTTTGTATGATGTACAGTTTGTTTAACCTTAGAGCTTCTATAGATTTCTACTTTTATTATACTTGAATGAGGCAGAAAAGCACTGTGGAAAATCTGTAGCTCTGGATGCAACATGCAAACATACCAAAAAATAATAATAATAAAGCAAGGTACTGAAGAGCAATGTTAACAGAATGCTTTATATCCAGAATGCTATGTTTTTTTCAAGCCACATTTTAGTTGAATGGAGTAAAGTTATACAATCTTTTATTTTAAAATGTTGGAAAGTCACAAATGATTACCTCTTTGATATGATGAACCTATAAATCTATTCATCTTTGTTATTTCATTTCTCAAATGTGAGCCTTGTTGAGGTCCATTATCAAATCTAGGCTTTGGTTGATTATATGATGTTTAGGACAAGGCAGAATTTAAAAACTGTGCATGTTTAGTGCATCACATGTCAAGTCACCATCCTTCCGACAGTGTAACTTCCATAAGGTTATTTTGAGAACTATTTAATAATTATATTGAAAAACTGGATTTCTTGAGTCTGTTATAGTTTGGTACTTATAGCAGTGCCTAAAACAGCAACAAATATGAACTGCATGAGTCCTACAACTTAAAAAGTCAGAGGAGGGGTTGAAAATGGAACTTTTTCAAAGTTTATTTCTCTTGCATTAGATGAAGAACTATTTAAAGGGACTGAAAACCCTGAGCTTTTTCCTTGTCTTGGTAGCAGATATCTGTAAAAACCTACCCAGAATTGTGATTTACTTCATTGTTCTTGTATCCTTGAGGCTACAGTACAAATCATCTCCAGACTTGACTACTATTGGGAAGATGTGTATAAAAGCACCACTTTGGGAATTTTTAAAAAATATGCAAAAATAAATATTGAATAAAATCTCCATTACCATAAAGCACCCAACAATGCAGTTCTAAAATAAAATTGGTCACAATTAAACTTAGCATGGTGATGACTCTTCTTTTATAATTGCCCAGTTATCCCCCAATAGTGTTCTAGCTAGATTGCTGTGAGAACCCTAATACCTGTCTCTCCAAGCTTTGCAACTGCTGCAGTGTAAATTTAAGCCTACATCTTTCTGACAGGCCTACCTGAGAGGTATAGTTTGTTTATTCTTATGTTTTGTCAATGGATTTTATTAGGTTCTAAAGTCATAGGAGAATTGTTAAGTAGTTATAATGTCACTAGGAATATAAGAGTTGTACTCTCCAAGTCAAACAACTGTGTTTATTGACCCCCACTTAAGGTTTAAGGACAGATGAAATGTAGTCATGTATAAATGAACAATGCTTCAGGGGCCAGAAAGATGAGCTGCTCATCCAAGAGCTCTGATGGTTTCACCTAAAGCAAAGGTCAAATTCCTATTGAAATAAGCACAACGTTTCCCTTTGGGTGCAGAACATCTGGGAATAACGTGCTAAACCTTTCTTATTTATATAGCAGAAGCAAAAGCCTGACAATAAGAAAAGAAATATTATCCCTGCAAGCCAAGGGTTCGGCTATTTTTTGTTGATTTTGATTATGAAAACTTTGCCTGCTACCATCACAGGGGTTATTAGTATCATTACCTTCAGTGTCTCTGTATGAGAGGCCTGGTCACATCTTCATTTTATAGATGCAGAAAAAAAATCTCAGCTTGTGTTTACATATAAATAAAATACCCTACTTAGAGTATTATTATAGTAGTGGGTCTGGGAATTTCCTAGAAGTAAAAATGAGTTATTACATATGCATACAATTTTGTACATATATGGAAAATAGTGCATCAATAACACAAAAATAAGATTCTGTTGTGGAAGGTTCCAGATGAATAAGAATTATTTCTCTAAAATAAGTGTCTTCTTTGAATTATTCAATATTTATTGAAAAACTTCTATGTATGTAGCAGCTGCAATATAGTTTGAAGGACAGAAAATATTTCCAAGTATCTAATTTACTTTGAATTCATGGTGGTTTGCTGTGTACAACTGCTTTAGTTTGGATTTGTGTCCCTGCCCAAGTCTCATGTCTAATTGTAATCCTAAGTGTTGGAGGAGAGGCCTGGTGGGAAGTGATTGGATCATGGGGTCGGATTTCCCCCTTGCTGTTCTTGTGATGTTGAGAGAGTTCTCATGAGATTTGGTTGTTTAAAAGTGTATAGCACCTCCCACTTCTCTCTTTCTCCTTCTGGTCATGTAAGACGTGCCTACTTCCCCTTGCCATCTGTCATTATTGTAGGTTTCCTGAGGCCTCCCCCAGCCATGCTTCCTGTACAGCCTGTAGAACTGTGACTCAGTTAACCTCTTTTCTTTATAAATCACCCAGTCTCAGGTAGTTCTTCAAAGCAATGCAAGAACAGTCTAATACAACAACCACGAAATATAACTATAGAATCTTAGACTTTTATCTCATCCACAGGCTCCCAAACCTAGTCTTTCATTAGGTTCACCTGGAGAGGTTTTTTTTTTTTTTTAAAAAAAAAAAAAAAAAAAAAAAGGCCGGGCGCGGTGGCTCAAGCCTGTAATCCCAGCACTTTGGGAGGCCGAGACGGGCGGATCACGAGGTCAGGAGATGGAGACCATCCTGGCTAACACGGTGAAACCCCGTCTCTACTAAAAAATACAAAAAGCTAGCCGGGCGAGGTGGCGGGTGCCTGTAGTCCCAGCTACTCGGGAGGCTGAGGCAGGAGAATGGCGTAAACCCGGGAGGCGGAGCTTGCAGTGAGCTGAGATCCGGCCACTGCACTCCAGCCTGGGCGACAGAGCAAGACTCCGTCTCAAAAAAAAAAAAAAAAAAAAAAAAAAAAAAAAAAAAAAAACGAGATAGAAAAAGGATAAATTATATCCTTAATGTCCCATAGCAGCAAAAGGCCAAGCTAGGATTTGAACCCCACAGCTGGGCTTCAGCCCCCTTGCTATTAGACAGAAGTACAGGGCCGAAATCAAATGGCGTGACTATCATGAATTCCCTACACAACTTTCTTTTCTATTTCAACTTTCTCCTACAAGTATTGGGCAATCCTTTTTTGACAAAATATTCTATGCAAGTTTCTTATTTGTTTGTTTTTTCTTTATCTTGAGTACAGAATTCCCTAAATCTTTTTGGGAGATTGCATTAATGTTTAGTCCCTCCCTCCCTCCATCCCTCCCTCCTTCTTTCTTTTCTTCCTTCCTTCCTTCCTTTTCTTACTTCTTTCTTCCTTCCTTCCTCTTTCTCTCTTTCCTTCTCTACACTTTCCAGCATAGTCTATAATCTCATCTCAAATAATCTGTCTTATATATACCTGTTCTCTGTAGCATCTATCTCCTCTTTCTTTCTCTTTCTGTTAATTGTATTTGTGCTTATTAGTTGGTGAAGTGGGGAGTTCTACTTGGATTATTGTATAACTATATTGATAACTATAGGAGCATGCTTGAGGACATACAAAGGCATAAGTTGTGAATTTTTTCATATGGAGCCATTATTGACTTTTAAAGCTGCTGAGAACATCTAAAGATCTCTTGCAGAATATCCACAGATGTCATCTACAAAGTTGTTTTTCTCATGTTCAAGAACAGCACTTAAGACAAACTACTTATTCTTCAGTTTTGTTATTTTATAATCAACCTACTTTAAATATGGAGTGTATTTCAGATTTATGATGTTTTTTAGTAACACTATTTAAACATTAATTTAAAATAATGTATTTAAAATATACAAATTACTTTTGGTAACTCCAGTTCTAATTTAGGGACTGATTTTAAGATATCTATCTATCTATTTATCTATCTATCAACTACTTCAAGATATATATCCATTAGATATCTATCTTATGAATATGTACATATATATCATGAATATATATCTAGATGTATAATATAGATATAAATTAGATATAAATAGCACACATATAAATATATATAATATATATAATATTCATTTAATATTTCATTCTGTTTTCTCCAAAATCTAATACTTAAAATATATTTTTGAAAAAGAGCTAAGTTTTCTTAGATCTGATAAATGTCCAAATTGTATACAACCCATTAGGCAAAAATCCCAACTTGTGAAACACATGTTAGGGAGAAATGCTGTGCTTTACCTTATACCTGTATACATATATATACACCTATATATGTATACACCTATATACATATATACACCTATATATGTATACACCTATATACACCTTGTTGACAAACTGTTAGAAAATCATTTGAATTTCTAAGAAAATTAGAATTGATAAGGCTTGAAACTGGTATATTTTAAAAACTTTCTACTAGAAAAATGTAACCAATATTTCTTATCAAATAATTATAGATAAGACATGGGTGCTCATACACATATTTTGGGCAAAGGATAATTTTGTATAAAAATAAGGGAATACCTTTCTTAGGGATTGTTGTGGGGTCTCAAAATTAATTCTTAACATGAAATTATAAGGTGAACTAAAAGTCCTTGGGTATTTTGATTTCAAGATTTTTACAGGATTATGAAGTTGCTTTCCTGACACCTACAACTATTGTTTTATGTGAAGATTATTTTCCTTTCAAGGTGCATCTTTCATATGTTTTCAAATTAGCTTTATTAAAATGTAATTTACATCCATCACAATTCACCCATTTCAAAACTATAATTCAGTGAATTTTGACAATTACATAGTCAAGCAACCACCACCACACCAAGACTGAGAACAGTTCCTCACCCTAAAAAGTTGTTTTGTGCTCTTTCGCACCTTCCCCTCCTCTCAGTCCTAATCCCTGGCCATCACTGATATGCTTTTACTATAGTTTTGCCTTTTCAAGAATTTTACATCGATGAATTTTTTCACTTCGCATAGTGGTATTGTCAATCCTTTTAATTTCAGCCATTCTGGTTTGTGTGTAATGGTATCTCATTTTGGTTTTAATTTTTATTTGTCTTATGACTGAAGATCATGAGAGTCTTTTCATGTGCTTATTGGCAATTCATAGATCTTCTTTGGAGAATACTATATTCAGTTATTTTGTGCATTTTGTATTGAGTTGTTTCTCTTATTACTGACTTGTAAAAATTTGGCTTTAAAAAAGTATATCATGGATAAAAGTCCCTGATACATGTTTTACAAACCTTTTCTCCAGTTCGTGGCTTGCCTTTTCATTTTCCTGATAGTGTCTTTACAAAAAAGTCTTTAATTTGAGAATGTCTATCAGTTTTATTTTTCATCATTTATGCTTTTTGTTTTCTAAACAATTGTTACCTAACCAGAATGTCACTTGGCTTTTGAATGTTAATGTAACCTTGTACTCCTAGGATCAATTCAACTTAATCATAGTGTATTATTTTTAAAAATCTATTGCTGGATTCAATTTTCTGATACCTTGCTAAGAATTTTGGTGTCTACATTTATGAGAAATATTGCTGTGTAGTTTTCTTTAGTGCCTTTACAATTTTAGTATCGGAGCTAACCTAGATCTCATAGAATGATTTGGGAAATTTTTCTCCTCTTTTAGTTTCTGAACTATTTTGTGTAGAATTAGTATTATTTTCTCATTAAGTGTTTGGTTTAGCTCAACAGTGAGGCCATCTGGGCATGGAGTTTTCTTTAAGGGAAAGTTTTAAGCTATGAATTCAATTACTTAGCAGATATAGGACTCTTCCGCCCATCTCTTCATTTTCAGGTGAGCTTTGATAATTTATATCTATCAAGAAATTTGTTTAAGTTTTAAAATTTACTTGCATTAAGTTGTTCAAAATATGATTTTACTATTCTTTTAATATCTATTGGGTCTGCAACTATATTCCATCTTTTATTTCTGATATTAATAATTTGTGTCTAGCTTTGGGTTTCATTGGTTTTCTCAATTTTAAATCAGTTTCTATATCACTTCTTTATATTCTTATCATTTTGTTTTATTGAGGAAAAATTTGCTTAGCATATAAACCTAACCATGTTAGAGTATGCAATTGAGTAGTATTTAGTACATTGGTGTTGTGTAAGCATCACCTTTATTTAGTTTCGAAATATTTTCATCACCCCAAAAGGAAACTATTCATTAAGTTGTCACTTTCACTCCCTCTCCTAGGGCCTTATCATTTTTATTTCCTTGCTTCTGCTTATTTTAGGTTTAATCTTTTCTTTTTCTTTTGTCTTAAGGAGATACTGATATTTAATCTTTCTTCTTCTGCCAGATCAAAATACATATGTTCTTTTAAAATTTCTCCTTTGACTTATGGGTTATTTGGAAGTGTGTTGTTTACTTTCCTATCATTTGGAGATTTTTTCAAATGCCTTTCTGTTATTGATTTCTAATTTAATTAGATTAACATAATATGTTAATTAGAGAACATATTATGCATGATTTAAATCATTTTAAATGTATTAAGGCTTGTTTTATGATGCATATTTTGTGTGCATTTGAAAAAAGTGTATATATTCTTTTGTGTTCTATAAATAATGACATCCATTTGACTGATAATGTTGTTAGTCATTTATATCATTTTTAATTTTTTTTGCTACATGTTCTATCAGTTGAGAGCAGTATTGAAATTTCTAACTAGAATTGTAAAATTTTCTTTTCTCCTTTGAGCTGTATCAGTTTTTGCTTTATAAAGCTTGAAGTTCTTTTATTAAGCCTGTTCAAACTTTTGATTTTACCCTTATTGATAAACTGCCTTGTTTATCACTATGAAATTTTCCTCTTGATCAAAGGTAATATTCCTTGTTTTAAAAATATTTCTTTCCAATGTAATTATAGCCAATACCGCTCTTACTTTGTTTGTGTTTGCATGGCATACAATTGCCCTTTTACATTCAAGCAATCTGTGTCATTATATTTAAAGAAGGTTTTTTGTATACAGAATTTCACTGAGTTTTCCATTTTTGTCCAACCTGATGATCTCTGCCTTTCAATTGCATTGTTTAGGTCTTTCACATTTTATATAGTCATTAATATGCATTGGAATAAATTCACCATACTTCTGTTTGCTTTGTATTTGTCCCATTTATTATTTATTTATTTTTTCCTATTTTCTTCCTCTTTTTGATTAATTGAATGATTCTCATGATTACACTTTGTCATCACTATGGCTTACATTATATCGCTCTTTAAAATTTTATTTCGTGTTTGCTCTTAGTTTTAAAATACATACCATAAACTTATCATGAATTACCTTTAAAAATATAGCACTTCATATATGGTGTAAAAACCTGATAGTTCTCCGCTATGTCCTTGGTATTTCTGTCGTATATATATCTAAATATCTTGTAAATTGTATAATACATTATTATTTTTTGAAAATTGTTTGAAACTGTTACCTTTAAAGATATCAATAAGTGAAAAGAGTGTCTTTCATATTTACCCACACAATTACCATTTGTGGCACTCTGCACTCCTTTCTGTAGATGTGTATTTGCATATGCATCGTTTCTCTTTATACCTGAAGAACATCCTTTACTGTCTCTTGTAGTGCAAATTTGCTGGCAATAAATTCTCTCCATTTCTGTTATTTTGAAAAATTATTTTTTGCATGTTTTTACAGGTTAATGGTTTTTTTCTTTCAGTGCTTTAATATGGTCATTCTACAGTCTTCTGGCCTGCATAGACTGACAAGAAATCTGCTGTAATTCATACCTTTGTTCCTTAAAGTGTCTTTTTTTTTTTTTTTTTTTTTTGAGTCGGAGTCTCGCTCTGTCGCCCAGGCTGGAGTGCAGTGGAGCGATCTCGACTCACTGCAAGCTCCGCCTCCCAGGTTCACGCCATTCTCCTGCCTCAGCCTCCAGTGTAGCTGGGACTGCAGGCGCCCGCCACCGCGCCCGGCTAAATTTTTCTATTTTTAGTAGAGACGGGGTTTCACCGTGTTAGCCAGGATGGTCTCGATCTCGTGACCTCGTGATCTGCCCGTCTCGGCCTCCCAAAGTGCTGGGATTACAGGCGTGAGCCACCGCGCCCGGCCTAAATAGTGTCTTTTATCTTTGGCTGCTTTTCAGTTTCTCATGACCATTGATTTACCATATCCAGTATATTTTTAAATTTCAGATGTTATACTTTTCCTCCTGAAATTCGATCTGTGTGTGTGTGTGTGTGTGTGTGTGTGTGTTCAATGTATTTTCTCATTATATCATCTTCAAAGATTTGTAATAGCTGTTTTATGGTCCTTGTCTGTAAACTGTATCATCTCTGTTATTTCTGGGCCTGTTTCTATTGATTTTTAAAATTTGGCTATGGGGTGTATTATCCTGCTTTTTTGAACGTCTAGTTAGTTTTGATGGGATGCCAAATATTCTTGGATGCCAGATTTCATTGTATTGCTTTAAATAGTCTTGACATTTTGTTCTGGGATGCAGTTAAATTCCTTACAAATGAGATTTACCTTTTAAAAGCTTGCTTTAAACTTTATTACTGTGGGTCCAGAATGGCCTTTATTGTGAAGCTAGTTTAGGCCTTTGACTGAGTCAGTATCTATTGGAAAACTCTTCTCTGTACACCCATGTTAGGAGGTCTTTCCCCTCAGATGAAAAACTAAACTATTCCCAACTATCTGACATCTGGGAATTGTTTTGTTTATGCTTTTCACATAAGTCGTTATGACCTGGAGTAGTTTCTTCACACATATTTGTGGATCTAAGGCAAAGACACAATGGGACGTCTCTGTAGATATCTGTAACGATCCTCTACTTCTCTGCTACACACATTCTAGCTGCCATGGCCTCTTCAAATATAATCTCTGTCTCTTCAGCTCAGTGAGAACACCAGGCTTTGAAAGGGTCCCCCTCACACTGTTGCAGCCCGATAACTGCTGCCTCTAGGCAGTAAGTCCATGCACTTGTAGAGCTTACTTTACTCATTTCTCTTTTCTCATGGATCAAAGTCCTTGCTTTCTGTTGTCTTACATCTGAAACCAATGTTTCATATATTCTCTCTGAATTTCTTGTTGTTTATAGTGGTAGGGCAATCAGCATGGCAATTAGTCTTTCTTTCTTTTTTTTTTTTTTTTTTTTTTTTTTTGAGATGGAGTCACGCTCTTGTCACCCAGGCTGGAGTGCAATGGCATGATCTCAGCTCACTGCAACCTCCGCCTCCCAGGTTCAAGCAATTCTCCTGCCTCAGCCTCCAGAGTAGCTGGGATTACAGGCGCCTACCACCATGTCAGGCTAATTTTTGCCTTTTTAGTAGAGACAGGGTCTCACCATATAGGCCAAGGTGGTCTCGAACTCCTGATTGCAGGTGATCCACCTGCCTCAGCCCCCCAAAGTTCTAGGATTACAGGCGTGAGCCACCACACCCAGCCTGCAATTAGTCTTTTGTGAGTGGGATCTGACATAGTTTGGATGTTTGTCCCCTCAAAATCTTATGTTGAAATGTGACTCCAGTGTTGGAGGTGGGGCCTGGTGGGAGGTGATCAGGTCATGAGGGCACGTCCCTTATGAGCAGCTTGGTGCCCTCTCCATGGTAATGAGTGAGTTATCTTCTGTGAGTTCATGTAAGATGTAGTTGTTTAAAAGATCCTGGGACTTCCTCCCCTCTTCCTCTCTTGCTCCTTCTTTGCTTTCCATTATGACTGAAAACTTCGTGAGGCCCTCCCCAGAAGCAGATGCTGGTGTCATGCTTCCTGTACAGCTTGCAGAGCCATGAACCAAATAAATCCCTTTTCTTTATAAATTACTCAGCCTCAGGTATTTCTTTATAGTAGTGCCAAATGAACTAATGCAGTATCAGAAATCTCTCTCATTTTAAAAAGAAGGGTTAATTCTTCAATTTTCTGGCAAAAATGTATTCCTTAAGTTCATCATTGACATACAGTATAGTTATAAACATTCCATTTCCATGTAACTTTAGGAAGGCTAATGCACATGTCAACATTTTTGCTTACTGACCTTCTTTTATCTCACTCCATACAGATTCCATACAAAGTATAGTCTTAAAAGTCACCAAGAAATCATGCCTTTTTTTTTTTTTTTTTTTTTTTTTTTTTTTTGTAGCATGGAAGAATCTAATGACTTTCAACATCAGGGAAAGAGTGTTAGATAAAACATACCAAAAATATTTAAAGTATTTGCTATGTCTCCAAAAACGAATAATTGAGGCTTCAAAACTAACAAAACAAAGCCAAATTGGTGAGTCAGTGAGGTGGCAGGTGGTAAGTATGGGTATAGTTCCTGTGAGTTAATATCAAATTAATATCCTCAGGGATTCGGCAGATACAGCATTTGGTCCTCAAGAGGTATGAAGGAGAAATTAAGACCTCTGTGTCAAGACCCTTGTTGGAACGCCTAGTCTATTAAGGTGGGACTAGAAGTATTCCAATCTCTGACCCAGAAAACTAACAAAGGAAATTTTTGTCTGCCTAGGGATCTGGATGGAAAAATAAACCTAGAAACAAACCAACAAACAAAATTTCTGTATACAAAAATCAAACTTCAGTATTTGCTTCATGTGAGTTTGTAGTAGATTATAGAGTACATAAATTCTGTTTATTATGCACACATCATAGTACTCCCAAACTAATAAATTACAATAAAACGTAGTCCACAACAAGTGGCAACTCTGAAACCCCCTATAGAAGTAAAGAAAAGTCACTCTGTAGGTGTGCTTTAAAATTCAGAGCACATTGGACCACCATAGGAAACAGCTCCCACGAAAGATGATTTTTATAAATAAATCAAGTGATAAAATGTTGTTCCTTGAAAACTAGAAAAATAAAGCAACTTGGATTGACTATACAATAAACCAAAAATTGAAGAAAAATATTGTCATTATTTAGACAAGATGGAATTCAAAAAGGCAGTGTAGATAAGCAAGCAGTTTTCTTAATATGCCAAGTTGAATGAAGCTACAACTCCAGATAATTATAACTTCACTTTTTCCCTGTAGTCTTAGTACAGATTCCATACCCTCTTGGTATAGTTTCTATTGTGACAGTTACTCTAAGGTTTTGTGACTGTTTACCTATTTGCCCTTTCCCTAAACCCTGCTTCACAGGTGCTCAAATATTTTATTTGTGTCTGTTGCTCCTAGATGCTCTGGTAGGAATCAGAGGAAAAAAATTAAGTGAATAACTGATTTTCATGTACATGAATTAATCTGATATCCACGTTGACCTTGATGGCCAGTCTCTTATGACTCTATTATGACTTATTCACTTAAAAACACAAATTTTGTTTTGTTCATCTTTGAATCTCCAGTTCTTAATATGACATCAGGTTCATAGCAGACACTCAATAGCTTGGTGTTGAAATTGCATAGAATACCACTAGTTCAAGATGGCAGAACTTTGGAAGGATCTGTTTACTCTCCATGAATATGATAAATAAATTATCCATCCTTTGTAAATGGCTTACTATACATCACATCAGAAATGCAAAACCAAAGCCAAAAGGAATACTGTTGAGTTCAATAATAGCAAAATTAAAAGTCTCAATTAAAACTAACTCTGAAGTAATGCTGAAAGTGTGAAAGAAACACAAGCAAGTAATCATGAACTTCTTTCTGAAGCTCCAAATCCTGGAGGAAGTTAATTTTCTAGTCATTTGTGCATGAATTATGGGTAAAGGTTCTCAAATTAAATTATAGGGAAGTATTATATGCACTTATAAGAGCTACCCAAATCAAAGAATCAAAATTGTCTGGCTTCTGATTTATTGGAAGAGTAATTTCAATGTGAAACTTTTTGTCCAATTAGAATCTCTTTCTTTACATAATGTTGTCAGTGAATAAAGTGCAGTGTTAACAGTAAAGATCATTATGTATTTTAAAGTTCAAAGTGAATAGTATATACAAGCAACTAACATTTAGTTTGTTCTACATATTTATTTAATTATTTTAAAAATGTTAATCTGGCAGGAAAGAATTTAGAGGTCATTTGAAACTAGATCTATTTAAATTATTTAACAGAATCCTGGCCAAATTTGACCCAGGGCATATTATAAGGCAGATCATGATATTATCTTGCTATGCTGGATACTCTGAATACCATAATGAGCAATGTTGGAATTTCAGCCTAATTAGTGGCATCTTGTTTTGTAATTTATCTTGGGTGGCCTTCCTTACAGGGTGATTTTTTTTTTTTTTAACTTTCTCATCCTGTCACATTTTAGATGTCACCAGTATTTATTTAATTATCTTCTCCTTCCCTCTCTTTTCAATCCATTATTGCCTCCCTCCACAACAGAACATGTCTTTTAGAGTTCTGCTGCTCTTTTGACCTGGACAGTAACAAAAAATATCTTTCAAGATAATCAACTTCTTTCAGAAATTTCTATGTCCTCTGTTTCGCGTAGTCTTCTCTGCCACCGCCATTTTTTTTTTCTCCCAGGTTAAGATTTTAGATGATATGTTTGATTTCAATTAATTGTATTGTTCTTGGCACCAAATGCAAGATATTTTGTGATTTTTAAAAATCATTCTAATATCTTTTAGATTGGCAAAACACATGGAAATGAGTGAACTGAATAATTCTGCTGCTTAGAAGAAACGTGAAGAAGTATTACTATATGAACTTGTTCTTTTTTTAATTTTGTTAATATTAATTTTGATAATATTTGGGGTACAGGTGGTTTTTGGTTACATGGATAAATTCTTTAGTAGTGATTTCTGAGATGTTACTTTACCTGTCATCTGAGTAGTGTACACTATACCCAATATGTGGTCTTTTATCACTCACTTTCCTCCCAAACTTCCCTCCAACCCAAGCCTCCAAAGTTCATTATATCATTCTTATGCCTTTGCATTTCTCAGAGCTTAACTCCTATTTATAAGTAAGAAGATGTGATATTTGTTTTTCCATTCTTGAGTTACTTCACTTAGAATAATGGCCTCTAGCTCTATCCAAGTTACTGAGAAAGACTATTTTATTCCTAGTTATGGCTGAGTAGTATTCTATGTATATCTACCCAATTTTCTTTATCCACTTTTTGGTTTATGGGCACTTAGGTTGGTTCCATATCTTTGCAATAAAGAATTGTGCTGCTATAAACATGCATGTCCATGTCATTTCCTATAATGACTTCTTTTCCTTTGGGTAGCTGTCCAGTAGTGGGACTGCTGGATCAAATGGTAGTCCTACTTTTAGTCCTTCTTTTAGTCCTTTAAGGAATCTGCATACTGTTTTCCACAGTGGTTGTACTAGTTTACATTCCCACCAGCATTGAAAAAGTGTTCCCTTTTCACCACATCCATGCAAACATCTGTTGTTTTTTCACTTTGTAATTATTGCCATTCTCGTAGGAGTAAGGTGGTATCTTATTGTGGTTTTAATTTGCATTTCCCTGATAATTAGTGATGTTAAGCATTTTTCCATGTTTGTTGGATGTTTGTATATCTTCGTTTGAGAATTGTCTATTCATGCCCTCTGCCCAATTTTTGATGGGATTTTTTTTTTTTTTTCTGATTGGTTTGAGTCCCTTGTAGATTCTGGATATTAGTCCTTTCTTAGATACATAGTTTGTGAATATTTTCTCCCACATTACCTGTTTACTGTGCTGATTATTTCTTTTGCTATGCAGAAGGCTTTTAGTTTAATTAGGTCCCATTTATTTATTTTTGGTTTTGTTGCATTTGCTTTTGAGGACTTAGTCATGAATTCTTTGCCTAAGCCAATGTCTAGAAGAGTTTTTCCAACGTTATCTTCTAGGATTTTTATGGTTTCAGGTTTTAGATTTAATTTTTTGATTCAACTTGAGTTGATTTTTTATAAGATGAGAGATGAGGATCCAGTTTCATTCTTGTACATATGGCTTGCCAGTTTTTCCAGCACCATTTATTGAATAGGGTGTCCTTTCCCTGATTTATGTTTTTGTATGCTTTGTTGAAGATCAGTTGGCTGTATCTGGCTTTATTTCTGGGTTTTCTGTTTTGTTCCATTGGACTACATGCCATTTTTATACCAGTACCATGCCATTTCAGTTACTACAGCTACTATAGTAGTATAATTTGAATTTGTGTAATGTGATGCCACCAGATTTGTTCTTTTTGCTTAGTATTACTTTGGTTATATGGGCTCTTTTATGGTTCCATAAGAATTTTAGGATTGTTTTTTCTAGTTCTGTGAAGAAAGATGGTGGTATTTTGATAGGAATTGTATGGAATCTGCAGATTGCTTGGGGCAGTATAGTCATTTTCACAATATTTATTCTACCCATCCATGAGCATGGATGTGTTTCCATTTGTTTGTGTCACCTATGATTTCTTTCAACAGTGTTTTGTAGTTTTCCTTGTAAAGCTCTTTCTACCCCCTTGGTAAAGTATATTCCTTTTTTTTTTTTTTTTTTCAGTTGTCATAAAAGTGACTGAGTTCTTAATTTTATTCTAGCTTGGTCATTGTTGGTGCATAGCACTGCTACTTATTTGTATACATTGATTTTGTATTCTGAGACTTTACTGAATTCATTCATCAGATCTAGAAGCTTTTTGGCTGAGCCTAGGATTTTCTAGGTGTACGATCATATCATAGGCAAGCAGTGACAGTTGGACTTCCTCTTTTCTAATTTGGATGCCCTTTATTTCTTTCTCTTGTCTGATTGCTCTGGCCAGGCCTTCCAGTACTATGTTGAATAGAAGTGGTGAGTGGGCATCCTTGTCTTATTCCACTTCTCAGGGGGAATGCTTTCAACCTTTTCCCATTCAGTATAATGTTGGCTGTGGGTTTGTCATATTTATTACTTTGAATTAAGTCCTTACTATGCCTATTTTTTTAAGGGTTTTTATCCTAAAGGCAGGCTGGATTTTTTTCAAAAGTTTTTTTTTTTTTTTTTGGCGTCCATTGGGATGATCATATGGTTTTTGTTTTAAATTCTGTTTATGTGATGTATCATGTTTATTGACTCAGGTATGTTAAACCATCCCTGCATCCCTGGTATGAAACTCACTTGATCATGGTGCATTATCTTTTTGATATGCTGTTGGATTCAGTTAGCTATTTGAGGAGTTTTTTGTTGAGTTTTACATCTTTGTTCATCAGGGAAATTTGTCTGTAGTTTTCTTTTTTTGTTATGTCCTTTCCTGGTTTTGGTATTAGGGTGATACTAGCTTCATAAAATGATTTACAGAGCATTTCCTCTTTATCTTTTGGAATAGTTTCAGTAGGATTGGTACCTATTCTTTGGATGTCTGATAGAATTCAGTTGTTAATCCATCTTGTTCCGTATGTTTTTTGTTGGCAATTTTTTTTTTGGTTACCATGTCATTCTCGCTGCTTATTATTGGTCTGTTCAGGGTTTCTATTTCTCCTTGATTTAATCTAGGAGGGTTGTATATTTTCATGAACTTATTCATCTCCTGGAATGAGTTGAATTCCAGGAGATGAATAGTAGTAGCCTTGAGTGATCTTTTGTATGTCTGTGGTATTGGTTGTAGTATCTCCCATTTCATTTCTAAATGAGATTATTTGGATCTTCTCTCTTCTTTTCTTGGTCAAGCTCACTAATGTTCTATCAATTCTGTTTATCTTTTCAAAGAACCAGCTTTTTGTTTCATTTTTCTTTCGTTTTTTTTTTTGTTGTTATTTCAATTTTATTCAGTTCTGCTCTCTTCTTTGTTATTTCTTTTCTTCTGCTGGGTTTGGGTTTGGTTTGTTTTTATTTCTCTAGTTCCTCAAGGCATGACCTTAGATTGTCTATTTATGCTCTTTCAGACTTTTTGATATAGGCATTTAATGCTATACACTTTCATCTTAGCACCACTTTTGCTGTATTCCAGAGGTTTTGATACATTGTATCACTATTATCATTCATTTCAAAGAACTTTTACATTTTCAACTTGATTTCATTGTTAACCCCTAAATCATTCAAGAGTGGATTATTTAATTTTCATGTATTTGTATAGTTTTGAGCGTTTCTTTTGGAGTTGATTTCCAGTTGTATTTCACTGTCATCTGATAAGATACTTGATATGATTTTGATTTTCTTAAATTTATTGAAACTTGTTTTTTGGCAGCCTATCATATGGTCTATCTTAGAGAATGCTCCATGTGCTTATGAGAAGAATGTATATTCTGCAGTTGTTGGGAAAAATGTTCTGTAAATATCTGTTAAGTCCATTTGTTCTAGGGTGTAGTTTAAGTCTATTGTTTCTTTGTTGACCTTCTGTCTTGATGATCTGTCTAGTGCTGTCAGTGGAGTATTGAAGTTCCTCACTAACATTGTGTTGCTGTCTATCTCATTTCTTAGGCCTAGTAGTAATTGTTTTATAAAATCTGGGAGCTCCAGTGTTAGGTGCATATAAATTTAGGATTGTAATATCTTCCTCTTGGACTAACCCTTTTATTATTATCTAATGTCCTTCTTTGTCTTCTATTACTGTTGTTGCTGTAAAGTCTGTTTTATCTGGTATAAGAATAGCTACTCCTGCCTGCTTTTGGTTTCTATTTGCATAAAATATCTTTTTCTACCCCCTTAGGTTTATGTGAGTCCTCATGTAAGTCTCTTGAAGGTAAGTCTCTTGAAGACAGCAGATATTTGGTTAGTGTTTTTTTTAAAAAAAAATTTATTCTGCTATTCTGTATCTTTTAAGTGGAGCATTTAGGCCATGTACATTTGATGCTAATATTAAGATGTGAGGTACTGTTCTATTCATCGTATTAGTTTTTAACTAGATACTTTGCTTTTCTTCATTGTGTTATTGCTTTATAGACTCTGTGAGATATCTGCTTTAGGAGGTTCTATTTTGGTGTACATTGAGGTTTTGTTTCAAGATTTAAAACTCCTTTTAGCATTTCTTGTAGTGTTGGTTTGGTAGTGGTGAATTCTGTCAGTATTTGTTTGTCTCAAAAACACTTTTTCTCTCCTTCAGTTATGAACCTTAGTTTTACAAGATTCTTAGGATACAAGATTCTGATGGTTATTTTGTTTAAGGATGCTAAAGATAGGACCCTTGTGTCTTCTGGTTTATAAGGTTTCTGTCGAGAAATAGATTTGTCTAATAGGTTTGCCTTTATAAGTTACTTGATGCTTTTGTCTCACAACTCTTAAGATTCTACTCTTTATCTTTATTTTAGATAGCCTGATGACTATGGGCCTTGGTGGTGATCTTCTGAATTTCCCAGGAGTTCTTTGAGCTTCTTGTATTCGGAAGTCTAGATCTCTAGCAAGGCCAGGATAGTTTTTCTCAATTATTCTCTCAAATAAGTTTTCCAAACTTTTAGACTTCTCTTCTCCCTCAGGAACACCAGTTATTCTTAGGTTTAGCCATTTTACATAATCCCGTATTTCTTGGAGACTTTGTTAGTTTGTTTTCTTTTTCTTTGTCTTTGTCTGATTGGGTTAATTTGAAGGCCTTGACTTCAAGTTCTGAAATTCTTTCTTCTATTTGTTCTAGTCTATTGTTGAAACTTTCCCCTGCATTTTTTTTTTCCATATGTGTGTCTTTCATTTCCAGAAGTTCCATTTTTTTTTTAAATTTATGATATCTATTTCTCTGGAAGATTTTTCTTCATATCTTAGATTGTTTTTAAAATTTCTTTAAGTTAGTTTTCACCTTTCTCTGGTACCTCCTTGAGTAGCTTAATAGTCGACCTGTTGAATTCTTTATCTGGCACTTCAGAGATTTCTTCTTGGTTTGGATCCATTTCTGGGGAGCCAGTATGATCTTTTGGGGATGTTATAGAATCCTGTTTTGTCATATTACCAGAATTACTTCTCGGGTTCTTTCTCTTTTGGGTAGACTATTTCTTCCAATTGTTCTTGAATTTATTTTTTATTTGACAGATTGTTTTTTCTTTTTAATTTCTATTTTTTCCCTCTTAAAGATCTGACTTTAGCTTGCATTTTATTTTAGCCTAATTTGATTCTTGGTGCTTTTAGGGGTGAAGACTATATATGAGTTCCTTAGTTATAGAGTCTTTGTGCACCCACTTTTCCAGATCCTGAGTGTAGTAGTTACGTACTTAGTATGTGGGCGAGTTCACTGTCTCCTTTGGGGTTGGAAATGGCAGGGATCTCTTGAAACTTATCTCATTCTCTCATAATGTACACTTTATTTATTTAATTTTTCCCTGGTATTTTATTTACTGAGTTGATAATTAAGGCTTCAAGCCAATAGGGGCAGTATCTCTGGGTAGGCACTGCTTGTAGGTAAGGTAGGTGGGTAGATGTAATACCCAATGGTGGGCAGAGGTCCCAGCCTTGATGAAGGTGGCTGGGGGAGCTCTCAATTAGATGTGCTGAGGTTTTATCAGGGTGAATGGTGGGAGCTACCTCAGCTCCCCTGCTAGGCCTGCAGGAAAGCTATCCACCTCATAGTCTCACTCCTGCCCCAGTATACTGGCTCTTCAGATCAGAAAGTCACCTCTTTTCCTCTATAGAAATGTTGATATTTCAAGTAGGGAGGGATTGTGACTCTGCCTCTTGTGCGGGCCTGAATCTGTGGAGTGCTCCTCCCGTGGAGCTGTAATGAACTTGAATTGTTCCAGGAAGGCTGTCTTTAAGTGCATCCATGCTGTGTTCCCATGTGAGAAGCCTCAGATGTGACTGTAGTGGTCTTCTGGGGGGAACAAGGACCCTTCTCCAAGACCATTCATGATCACAGAGGCTGCCTGCCTGTTGTGGTGGAGGTACGCACTTTCCCTACTGCTCCCAGTGCTGCAGTTGTGTCTCTCTTATAAGAAACTTCCAACCAGCAGAAAGATCTAGAACTCAAGCCCTACTGTTCAGATTTTTTTCTCCCACAGTACCCTTTGGAAGTATTCCCTTCATGTGGTGCTCTCTCCCTTAGCTTAGGAATGGGACTTCTTGAGAGGTAGACTACAGTGATTGTTATTGCTCTTCTGGGTCTAGCCACCCAGTGTGGCTACCAGACTCCAGACTGGTGCTGGGGAATGTCTGCAAAGGATCCAGTGATAGGACCTGTCTTCAAGTCTCCCAGCAGTGGGCAGCACCCACTCTGATGGCATCACAAGGGATTCAGACAGATTGTGAGAATCCTTGGTTGTAGACAGGCTTAGTGAGCTGGCTCTCTCAAATGCTGGTTATACTAGTAGTGAAATTGTCACATAGATGAAGGACCTCTGGTTAGTCAGGGTGTTTCAGGCAGTGGTGTTAGCTGAGATCATGCAGCCATTTTCTCCTTCCTGGGAACAGTATTATTCTGTCAAGAGGTATTGTAAATGTGAGTTTGTTGGCCTTCAGTCACGAGGTTGCACTTGCAAGACAGGACCAGCTGCATTAGTAGCAGTGGGATTTGAGCTTGCCCTAAGTTGTCCAGGGGAAGTATTCTGGTTTCTCAGGCAATGGGTGCAGCCATAAAGCTCCCAGAAGTTTATGTCCTTTGTCTTAAACTACCAGGGCAAGTGGAGAAATACTGCCAGTTGTGGGCAGGGTTAGGTGGATCTGAGCTCAGACTTCTCTTGGGCAGGGTCTGCCATGGCCACTGTGGAGATGGGGGTGGTTCTTATGCTGCTGGGGTAGTGTTCCAAAGGGGATATATGTACTTGTTTTAAAATCCGATTTGTGTGTCCCAGATATGTTTGAATGATTCAAAAACTTGTGTTTTGAACAGTCTTAGGTGGGATAAGCAAGTGCTAAAAACCTTCAAGGTCTGGGCATCTTTGAAATTGTCAGCAAAAGAAGGATTTTGCTGACACCAGTTTCAAAGAACCTAGTCAAGGTTAAAGGAGGGGACTGACTCTAAAGAGATCATCAAATTCCCATAGAATTTTTAATTTTTTTTGAGATGGAGTCTCGCTCTGTCACCCAGGCTGGAGTGCAGTGGCGCAATCTTGGCTCATTGCAACCTCTGCCTCCCAGCTTCAAGTGATTCTTCTGCCTCAGCCTCCCGAGTAGTTGGGACTACAGGTGTGTGCCACCATAACCAGCTAATTTTTGTATTTTTAGTAGAGACGGGGTTTCACCATGTTGACCAGGATGGTCTCGATCTCTTGACCTCATGATCCACCTGCCTCAGCCTCCCAAAGTACTGGGATTTTAGGCGTAAGCCACCGCGCTCGACCCCTGTAGTATTTAATTTAACCTCAGTGATATCATACATGAGAGAATGTGAGAGTTGCAGAATTTAGGAGAGATGCCCAGAGGTCACAAGTTAGCTTAGTTTGCTTCCTAGTTTTAGATGGAAAAGGTAGCAAAAAAATAATTAAGACATAAAGTTTAAACTCAAAACAGAAAAATCAATGCTGAAAAATAAATAGCACTGAGAAAGAAAAAGTTAGATCATACTTCCTCTTCACAAGTCGCAAAGGCCAATAATGCTGAAATAAGAGAAAGTGAACTGGGTCGACTGACACTGATCCAGAGAAAATAGCTGAAGCTGCCCGAGGCTGTTTACACTAAGATGGCAGGGCTTTTGTTGCTAGACAGATTTTCACTGTCCACATCCCTATGTACGCCTCTAATTAGAGTTAAGTGATGCTTACCTATCTGGTAGAATCCTGGCCTAGCCAGGTTCTTGTCTGTGTGTCCTGAGATTGGACCATCCTTAGGAACAGGTGGAGAGCTTTGCTTGAATTCTCCAAGGGAGTAGGGAATGTACTTGGAAAGGGTGGTCTGGAATGGAGGGAGGCCTCTGAGGAGATGCAAGTGTGACAGTAGCAGTGGCCTAGTCTCCCACTAAACTCAGGGTTGCAGGAGCTGTGTTATCCTACAGTTGCTCCCTGGTGATTGAGAAGGGGCAGCTCTGAGATCCAGGTTGGGTGAAGGGAGCAATGCTAAGTTGTGCAGATGTTACTGGCCTAGGAGAGTTGATACGACGCAAGAGGACATCCTCACCACCCTTGTCCAGCAGTGCCCTCTGAAAGTCAGCCTGATGAGAATAGGAGTGGCTGATGGAAACTGCTGCAGGCCACCATCACAGCCTGGATGACTTACCAGTGCTGCCATTCCTGACAAGAACAGATACTTACAGAAGTCAGCTCATCACAAGACACTAAAGAGATTTCAATATTTAAAAATTTTCACTCTTCTCCAACATAAGTTACCCTTTTGACACCTTTGAGTCTTTTATAATAATCTCATCTCTAGACTAATAACCCTTAAGGGCAGATGTTAATCTACTGAAATGCTTTCAGAAGGTCACTAGAACTCTGAAAGTTCACTGGAACTCTAGTAAATATAAACAAATTTGATTTTTTCAGTAGGGTGTGTGTTTGGCCAGTTTCTTCAAGGGAGAAGTGGAAGAATTAATTTGTATTTCATTTTAAATGATTTAAGTTACCCTCTGTCAGTTTGGATGACGACATTACATTTTACTCTCTAATTGTGAATGACATTTTCTTCATCCTTTTTTCTCCCATGGTAAGGCCTCTGATTCTATCAACATGATAAATACTAAATAAACTGGCATAATTGGAATCTCTGATTTGGGCCATTAGGTGCTTCAGATAAACAGTTTATTAAATGGATGATTTTTGCTCTTGTTCAATTTGAGACACTTAAGTCCTATTAGTGCAGATTCAATATTTGAATGAAATTGGTATTTGGCAGTGGAGGGGTGGTGAACTGAAATCCATGTTCTATTCAGATCACCAATCAAGAGGACCGTCTGGCTTCCCTTCTGTTTATTGGAGAACCAATTATCAATGCATTTAAAAAATAATAAATACTTTTAGAAAAATTTGAGCCTGGGTTCATGTCTATATTTTATATGGGATATCTATATTCTGGACCTGGAAAACCTAATGACTTTGGAAACCCAATAAAAGAAAACTTTTATTATGATTTTTAACCTTTAATTAAGGTAAAGTTCAGCTTAACTTAATTTTTCTTTATGCAAAAAATATTTTCAAATTAAACTACTCCAGGTGGTTAGTGCTAGTTATTTATATTTTACAAAAAACAAAAAAAATCCCCAAGTGATTCAAATGTAGAGCAATTTCTTTTTAAAGTGGGCATTAGAAAATGGGACTGACCTTGAAAAATAGAGTTTTTGAATGATCTGGGAAAGCTAACCTAGAAGTTGTCTTGTGGACCACCTGCCTCATATGGTAAAAGACTTTTGCAACCATACAAAGCTGGATGTTGAGCATGTAGCTGAATAAACTAATTCATGCTGAAGCCAAATCTTTGACATGAAGGATTGAGTCAAAATGGGGCCCAGGAGCTCCTATGCTGTAGGAACTTTTCATAACACCTATATTTGCTTCCATTCAGTTTCCCTTATTTCAGCCATGAATGCGCTCAATTTTGAGCCAGGAGCCTCAAGCTGCAAACCATGAGCACCTCTAAAAGATGCTCCACTTCAAACTGAAAGATTTGGATTTGGGAGCAGTTTTCAAGGGGAGATTATTGCCTCCCATCCTAGGAGACCCTGTGATTGGTGATTAAAGCAGCTGTGCTCAGGAAGGCACTGCCAAATATATTAGACAGATGCTATTCCCAGGTTTCTGGAACCATGTAAAGCAAAGCCTGGGTACCAAATCATAGGATAATCGGTTTAAAATGGGAAACATGCATTTTTGTCATCACTATGCACAGCAGTAAAAACTCCACTTTTGCTGAAAGCAGGATGAAACTTGAAAAGTCATATTCACTCCAGATATGCCCCTGCAGAGTATAAAACCAGGTTGAAAGTTGGCTAGCTAATCATTATCAGAAGGATGATTTAAATCAAGATACATGGGCCAATATTTCTTGCTGTTAATGAAAAAAGATGATGGTGATTTTCTATCAAAAGTAGTTTAAGGAGTAACCCTAAAAGGGCCAAAAAAGCCATAATAATAAAGTCATCTCTACAATGTACAACCAAAAAAAAAAAAAACAAAAAAACCTCTGAGAGACCTGAGACCTTTTGATTTATTTCTGACAATTTCATTGAGGACATACAACTGGTGTGTACCATTTATTTTATTCTTACAGATGAATTAAATTCTTTAGTTGGATGGGGCCACCATCATGCGGCAATTCAGAGTTATGGGAATGACATGAAAAAATTATCTTTCTCTGCACAAAACCTGCTTATTTTACAAACACATTATAAGACAGATGGGAAGGAGGATAGGAGGAAAGTAGTTACCTATTTGGTTTGTCTGGCAGATAAAGCAGGAGGTGGGAGTGTAGAAACCATTTAAACATGACTGCTGCTTGTCATTTGTCCTACTAACACTTCATCTCATCTGAATAGTAATCATAGATGCTATGGATGCTATGTATTGTGTGCTTACTTGCAGTTAAGCATTTTCCAATAATGTTATCATGATGTGCCAGTGCAATACAGGTGTGATTCCCAGTTTTCAGATTAAGCTCAGATCACCTGAATGGGGCATTTCAGAAATTTAAAACTATGTTTCTTTGTCTGCAAAGGCTCGTGAAATGAAGATAAAAGTTTCACCCTCAAAGGCTGTTATGAGGTCTAAATGAGACATAATGCATTTAGTGCAGCAAGCTTAAGATAGTCTTGGCCTCTAGCGAGGGCTCAGTAAAGGATCCCTCATTGTTGTTATAGTAATCATTATTATCATTGCTATGATGCCTTCTAGTTCTACCTCTATTCCCTATTACTGTTACTCTTCAATTACTGCAGATAATACTAATTGGTAATGATAATAACAATTATGGCTACACAGGGCCAGACTGTGGGACCATGCCTGTCTCAGTCTCAAATAAGAGGATCTATTAAGCGGTGGTAATTTAGGAATAAAATAGGGGAAGTCTTGACAGCTGATTTAAGTCACAGTCATTTGTTATTTCCTGCTTGTCTTTGCACTCACTGTGACTACAGAAGCCACATGAGAGTCCACTTGAAGGAGGCTTCCTGTCACTCCTTGTAAACTCACACCAGATGTGTGCCTTTTACATTGGCTACCTTGGGCCAGGGTTCACCCTAGGGCAGGAAGTAGGCCGGCTGTGTCCACTTTACACCATGCCTCAAACCCTGCAAACAGCTGCGCTAGAAGGACTATGACCCTCAGCGCCTCCTGGACCTGCGTTTGGATTAAATGACTCTTCACCCTTATTTGCCATCCTGAGAGAAATCTGACATATAGGTGTCATATTTTGTTCATAATGTACTAGTTATTGTTGCTATGCAAACAAATACTGTATAGTCCACCAGTTCCCAGAGCAGCAGTTCTAAAAGCAAAGAAATCAGAATCAAAGAAGTACCTCATATTGCCGTATTCCTTAGGTTGCCTCATTGATGTGAATAATTGTGTTTAATTTATCTATCACTATGTAACAAATCACTCTAAACCCTAATGGCTTAAAACAACGTACTGTTTCTCATGATTTTGTGGATTGAGCTGGTGGTTCCTTTGCTGTTCTCATGTGGGTCACTAAGTGATTGCAACCAGCAGGCACGGTGACTAAGGCCGGGTTCAGCAGGGACACCTGGCTTGGCTGGGACTCTCTTTTGACATGTTATTTTCATTCCAAGCTTCTTCACAGTATGGCAGTCTGAGGGTCGCCTTCCAGGAGAGCGAAAACAGAAGCTGCAAGCCTCTTATGTCTGGCAGAGCACCATTTCCATGGCATTACGTTAGCCACAGCAAATCACAAGGCCAGCCCTGATTCAAAGGGAAGGCAAACAGACTCCTCTTGATGGGAGGGGTGGCAATGTCACATTGCAAATAAGCATGAGAGGAATTGCTGTGGTGTTTTGTTGTGGTCTTTGAAACCAATCCTAACACAAATTTTGAAAATGCAGTCAATTAAAAAGCTGCACCATCATTGATTATGCAGATACTATACTTTTTCACTAAAACAAGGTCTACATTGTTAAAGATAGTTCAGTACAAATACTTCATGGGGCCAATTTGGAAGCATTCTTAACGTTAGATATTGAATATTTAGCTTTTTCAAAGATAAAGAGATCTGGCTTGCTGGGGCAGCCTGTAAATGTCCGTGTACTTGAGTGTCCACATGGAAAGAATCACTCATTTATTCATGCCTGCATGCACTCACTTATCCGTGTATTTGGACATACATTCCTATGCAAAGCTCTAAGCTAGATACTGGAATACAGCAAATACTCAAATTAAGTAAGCCAATAGAACCATTTTATATCCTGTGATCTTTTTAGTTTGTATGTGTGTGTATGTGTGTGTGTGTGTTTAACTCAGCTACTTATTTTTTCAAGCATGAGCTCTTTCTTTTCTTTTCCATATGAACTTCTATTAAGAAGTTGTATCGAATGAAATGCAAAAATAAATATAGCTCATGGTATACTTCACATGTAGACACTGGAGACATGCTTCTTCTTGAACTTACACTTAAAGCAATATTGGATATGGATAAAAAAGCCTGAGATTGAGTAATACATTAGATAGGCTACAGAGCCATGATAGTTTCATGACCAGTGCATCCAGTGACAGCCCACACAAATCTTGGGCACTTTCGGATTTCTCTGGTGGCAGGCACAAATTTGAGCACCATTCATTCATTATTTGTTAATTTATCCAGAAAATAGTTATTGTGTTTTCCCTATGGGTTAGGCCTGTTCTAGGTGAGAGATACTGGAGTAAAAAAAAAAAAAATAGTTCTTATCCTCATATAACCTAAATTCTAGATAGAGAAAATAGAGAACAACGACAACAACAAAATACGCAACCTCTCAGGGGGTGATAAACAGCATGGAAAAAAATAAAGCAGAGTTTAAGGAAATGAGGAGAAACTATCAAAAGAGATGGAGAGGGGATAGACAGTGAGGTTAAGAAGAAAATCAAGATGAAATGGTGTCCCATTGTGTGGAAAATATTTCAAGAGGAGTGACAATTCTTTCAAATGCTTCAGAGAGGTCAGGTAAGCTGAGGACTGAGGACTGGACATTGTGTTTGACCATGTGGAGATCATGGAGCGGTGATGAGAAAAGCCAAATTAGTTTAAGTTCAAGAGAGGATGAGAGAAAAGGAAAGGGAAACCGAAAATACAGAAAACTCCTTTGTAGATGTTTTGCTGAAAAGAGGGGTTGAGGAATGGGGTGGTTACTGGAGGCAGATGAGGGCCACAGGAGATAACTTTTTTGTGATAGGAAATAGGACAGCATGTTTGGTGCTGACAGGGATGCCCCAGGACAATGGGAAAACTGATGACGTAGAAGAGAAGGGAAGTTGCTGTAATGATATCCTTGAATAGTTGAGATGGATGGATTCTTCTAGACTAGACTTAAAAATTCATGTCATTAGACATGTTGAGCATATACCCAGAATATATAGGCATCTATTCTTAAATTTTATTTATATTCTACAAGAGTAGCATGTTTCATATATTTCAAAGCACATATAAAAATATAACCAGATGCTTTGTAGAAAAAAATATAAAAATAGAAGCCCCAGCATTTTCTCCAAACACCCCATAGTCTTATACACATTCTCCTTAAAGTGCACACATTTAACTTTGGAGTTCTTACCTTTAGACAATGTCACTGTTTGGCACTGGTTTACCTAAAAGCAGTTGGAAGAAAAGAACTTGATTTTTCGAACTTGAGAATATGAGTTTTCCTCCTGTTTTGATTTCTATCTAGGAAGCATTTTGACTTAACCAACCCTTTTCAAAGAGTAATAATTTTAAAATGTAACCAACTTGAGATGATTTAGTTAAAAGATCTAATTCATAAACAGGTTCTTCAAATGTTCCTAGAGGTTACTTTTGTCACACGTAATGTCACAAAAATGCAAAAAGTACTCAGAAAGGAGAACAACCAGATTTCGATTTTTATTTGTTGCCATTGGGTCACTTTTTTGAACCACAGGTCATTCCCATGGCTTTCTCTGAATCCATGAATGAAGGACAAAAGTATACAGAAGTATCCCATCGCTGGTATAAAACAATAACCTTTGACCACATGATAGGAGAAGTGAGAAATGTAGCCAATTTTTTATTGTAGTTTCTGTGTAAACATATGGCAGAAACTACAGTTTCTGTGTAAACATATGGCAGTTTACACAGAAACTACAGAAAGTACAGAAACCTAAAATGAAAACTAAAAGTTGTCCCCAGGTTGAAAAGAGGAAAGAGTTTCAGTGATAGACACTGGAGCTTTGCTCAGAAGACTTCATTCTCTGGAAGATGTTTTTGCTAATTATAAGGCTGAAATTAGTGGCACAGACTTTTTTCGCGATTGGGTGATATAACATAATAAAACAATGGTGTCGAGTGGAACCACTGTGAAAGTCTTTAAGGTGGTTAAAGGAATCATTCCTGTAGTTCCAGTGTAATCCCGGTTGCAGATTAACATCGTCAGGTATGTCAGAGACCCCTGAAGTACAGTCATCACATTCACAGTGTGTGGATCCCCATCTTGAAGGGACAGAATGCTCTTAAATCAGTCTCTCCATCGCAGGGGGCGGCATCAAGTTCCACATTTCCACTCGGGAGCCCTCCTTCTCCTGACGGCTGGGGCTGTAGGTTCCCTGAGTTGCCCTTTTGTTGGAGGTGACAACAGAAGCAACAATGGCCAGCAAGAGGATCAGTAACAAGGCGAGGGTCACTGAGCCAATAGCGGTGAAAATGTCCGAGATCAAGTCATCTGCCAACTGGAAAGATTGAAATCATTGGGATGCGCACTCTACAGCAAAGGCAAATAAATATTCAGGACAATGGAACTACCCAGGAATGAAGACCAACCAGAGCAAGCTGGTACCACTCAGTACTGTAAAAAGACCAAAGTATTAAAAGAAAGATTTTCTTATTCTCAAATCATTTGCAAGTGATCATATATCTAGCATCTAAAGTCTACAGTCAGAAAATTTGGCATGAAATATCTACTGTATTTGCTCAGTCTCTTAATCTCAGTGACTGAGATCATTCACGTAGCAAAAAAGGCAAAAGATGAGCCCACATTTATATTTGTAAAATGATTCTAGATCTATAGCCACGTATTATTCATGATCTCTTTCCTCCCTTGCCAAAAGTTCTGATTTGGGACTGAAGAAATGGTTGTTTTACAGTTTTGTTTCGTTTTGTTGTTTGGGGAAAGGAAACAAATTAAATTAGTTCGGTCTTGTGGGAAAAATTCTTGAGACAGAGGGACTGTGACACGCTGGTTTCGCCCAGAGGTTTCCACAGGAATCACTGATTCGGATTCGACACGGCAATTGAATGGTTGTAAAGGCGCATGCGCTTAACGCTGACTCCAAGCATCTAGCAACAGAAAGCGGCAGGTAGAGCCCTGTCAAAGGGAGCTGGATCCTGGGCTCTCAAAGTTGGTATTTTACACAGTGGTTTGATTAATGTTAATCCCAACGTGTTTGCAAAACACTCTTTAGCAAACCCGAACTCTATCAGTTTAACAATGGGTAACATGAAACTGGGACTGAGTTGCATAGAAATATTAAAGACAGAAAGCAATTACTGTTTGAATTTTTAAACTGATTTTTTCAAAGACGTATTTCTGTCAGAGTAAATCAGGAGAAAACTCTTTTACCTTCTCATTTAGCTTTCTCTAGGACTCATCCCCACGTTACCAAACCAATCTATTACAAATGAAATCTGTTTAACATCCTAGAGAGTTTAAGTATCTTTTCTATCCTTAGTCTCTGCTTTTTGTTCCCTGTGTCTTGGTTTAAATTATTATATAATTAATATAATATTCTAATATCTTCATATCATTGTCTGGGATCTACTCACAATAAGCCTTGCTCAAATGTGGTTCATTAGTTTGTGCATTCATTCAGCAATACTTATTGACCATTTACTGAGTATTCACTGAGCAAGGAAATGAAAATACCAAGACAAATACAAGTTTGGAATCTGGAGCTCAAATTCTGGAAATAGGAGAAGTGGGAGACACACACGCACACACACACACACACAACCATAATACATTACAGATAGGTGTTATGATGATGTGATGAATTGTCTTGGGGCGCAGGTGGAGCAAGATTGGAATGAGACATGATTGTCCTTTGAAGGATTGATGGATGCTCAAGTACTCCAAGGAGGAAATTCCACTTTAATGAGACACTCTCAGTGGCTCACACCTGTAATCCCAACACTTTGGGAAACTGAGGCGGGCAGATCACCTGAGGTCAGGAGTTCGAGACCAGCCTGGCCAACATGGTGAAACCCCATCTCTACTAAAAACACAAAAATTAGCAGGGCGTGGTGGCGGCTGCCTGTAATCCCTACTACTTGAGAGGCTGAGGCAGAAGAATCGCTTGAACCTGAGAGGCGGAGGTTGATGTAGCAGACATCATGTCACTGCACTCCACCCTGGGCGACAGAGCCAAACTCTGTCTCCAAACAAGAACAAGAACAAAAACAAAATATAAAAGGCAAGAAGATACAAAAGTCCTTAGAATTTAGGGAAATAGTAAGAAACCCAGTGTGACCGAAGACATTGACCATGAATGTGTATGTTTGAATTGGGAAAGGATGAAAAGAGTTGGGGAGAGGAAATACTGTAAAGTAGAAGGATCTTGTCAAGAAATGTGAATGTCACACTGAACTCAGACTTTTTCCTGTAGTCAGTGAGGAGCCACTGAAGATATTTAAGCAAAAGCATGACCAGATAAGATCTGGTAACAGGGTGGAGGATGGGAGATAGTGTAGGTGGGGAAGAAACTGGAGGCAGAGCAGTTAGTTTATCTTATTAGTCATGATAAGAGATTAGCTAGTTCTAAATTTAGCAAAGGAGTGAGAATTGAAGGGAAAGAATGGTTGAGAGAGATTTCTGAGGTATATTCAGCATCACTCCGTGTCAGACTGTGTGGGGTAGTGGGGAAGAGAGGAAGGATGAAGATGGCTGGTGATACCACATTAGATGAGCAGGTGGATTGGGATGTCAATCATTGTAACTGGGTTCACATGAGGAAAAATTGGGTTCACATGAGGTTTGTGTAGGAAGAATCTGAGGTCAGGTTGGGAAAAGCTGGTCTTAGGTGCCTTGGAGACATTCAAGAATATAGTACTATTAGATCATTAGGAACACATTTACGACCGCATCTCCCCTTCACAATACTGTCAAAAATTCTGGGTTATGGCAACTTTTCATCCTCCAATGACTGGAGCTTTTGAAGTAAAGCATGTAGAATTTGAGAGAGTTCAGTAGTTTTTTAGAAAAATAGTTTATGTCAACTAGAGGGCAAGCTCTCCATCCATACTGTCTGGCCATGCTTTTGTAAATAATTATATGTTTTATCAATAAAGATAACTCTGGCCTGGGAAAGAGGAACAGAACCATAGAGTTGGGCTTGAAAGGTCAAAAGGCTGGGACACAGAAGGGCAGATGAAATCTGACCAGCAAAACACCTTAGTACTATCCAGTGATCTTTAGAAAATGCACACTCTTGTTCTTAGATGTTGATTTCATCTTAATCGGTCTGGTAAATCATGTCATCTGTTGGAGGAAATGGCAGTTCTCCTGGATGAGAGAGCTGGGAGTGTCCGCACCCATGCACACAGGAGAAAAATCATTTGGTTTGTCTCCGTTTTCTAAACTTTTCCAGGCCCTTTTCTTCTCATTCAGCCTGAGATTGATTACATTGGGTCAACTGAGGCTGCCTAGATCCTCTCATCTGCTATTCTGCAACAGGAGAGGAAGAGGGACTCATGGGGGTGGGTCCTGAGTCCTTGTTAGTATCCCAATTCAGGTGGAACCAGAGGGCTGACCTGTTTCACGTATTTTGGGACTCCTGAGAAACCAAGTCCTTCATCTACATTGCTTTGCTGTCCTTAAAAATGTGATAAAAATAAAAGAGCAAATTCAAGACCTGGATCCAGCCCCACTTCTGCCAGTCCTGGCTGTGTAATGAAGTGGTTAAGAGATCAGTCTTTATAGGCAGAGACCTGGGTTTGATTCGTGGCTCTGCCAAATACTTGTGCAAACACAGCGAGTTGTTTCACCTCTGAGGAACTCATTTTCATCACCTATAAAAGGGAATATTAATATCTATTTCAAAGGATGGGACCAAATAAAACACAAAGAATGCAAAATACAAAAAGCACAGCCTATAGGAAGTTCTCAAATACATAAACATAGTAGTAGTCATTAGTATACCATTTATCATTATCCCTAATTCTACTTGCTTTTAAAAGATAAACTAGAATTCCTTCAGGACCTTGCAGTATGACCAAGGGAGCAAACCTACAAACCCAGTATTGCAATTCCCAGTCTCATATAAAGTTTTTGATGAACGAGTTCCCCTAACTGTATCAAATAGGGCATGTCATTAAGCTTTAGAGTGAACTGAATGAGTAGGGTTTTGAAATCGCCTCTTCAGGGCCCTTTGCTTTTAAATTCCCATGGTTGAAAGGCTTTTTTTTTGTTCCACTATTCTTCAACTGTGCTTAAAATATACAGCACTAGGATGGATCTTTTGATAATTGAAAGTGCTGGGACACATGAACTGACGATGGAGGCCTCCAGGTGCAGGACGAGATTTAAGGCCAGCCCTATTTGGATTGGTTGTGCTCTAACACTGTGCTTTTGAATAACCTTTTCCTGAAAAGACATACCTCAAATTAATTATAAATATCATGTAAAGTTGTTTTTTTCCCTAAAAAATGACATGCTGCTATCTGTAGTCAGTTATCATATTAACCACTTTTTAAACATGTATATTGTATATATGATTAATTTAAACTGTGATTACTTTGAACTCCATATCTGCAGAATAAAATAAATAGATGTTTCATTTGTTCTCCTCAAAGAGAATTTATTCTGAAACATTAACTGGGTTCTGGCCTATATAGGACCCAAGCAAGGTTATGCCGTGGTATTCTATGGTGAAACCGTCAAAACCTATTTTGAAACTTCCATCCTGATTATTGTATGCTGGAATGTCGTAGCACTCTACGTTAATGTGTGTTTTCCTTTTAATCCCAGAAAAGAAATTTCATACTGTTTCTTCTGAAGGGGAACTAGAAACAGCATGCACTTGCTAAGCAGACAGAAAGGGATTTGAATCCAGTTTCGCTACTTGTTTAGTATACTTAGCCGATACTTACTGTTTTCTCACTTCTCTCAGAAATGTCATAATAATGAAAGAGAAAATTCAAGGCCTGGGATGTAGCCCTACCTCTGCCACTCCTGGCTGTGTAATGAAGTGGTTAAGAGTTCCACTCGCATACCATTTTCCCACAGTATATGTAGACTAAGTATACTAAACGGGGACAATAATTCCCATGTCTTAGAATTGTTCTGAGAATTATAGCATTCAGTGGATAAAGAGCTTCTCATACGACATACACACAGTACGAGAACTTTGATCCATGTGGTTGCTCTTGTTTATTACCCCGAGTGACCTTCCCCTGATTGATTTTCTTGATCCTGTTTGGATTTCAGAACTCCTACCATCCACTCAGGGCCGAACTTGTGAACAAGGAGGTGCTTCGGGTTATCACTCTCACTGTGCTGATGTGGCGCTGGTAGAAGGATGTGCAATCTGGGCCTATCAGAATCAACTGTTACTAATTGCTTGAGAGTTAAACTAATTTGGAAAACACAAAATGAGCTGGAAATAAAAGAAATGAGACAAATTCTGTTGTCAGCATCAGGACCTATCTTTCATGATATTTAGGGCCAATGACAGCATTTGAAATAATGTGAAGACAATAAACATATCAGAAGGAGTCCTGAAAAAATATGAAGCATTGCAGGATGTTTTGGAAAATATAACCTCATACTTCCAAGTGAATGGAGGTGCAAACATGAAAGCTTTGACTTCAAGTGAGGGAATTCAAGAACTAACGGTGCCACCATCACCCCCCCTGAGGTCCTTTCTCTCATCCCTGCGTTTTATAAAACCAACAGAAGTATGTTTGTGGTTAAAAATGGAGACAATATTTGGGGTTAAAAACTGGCTCCTGGAAAACACTACAGTGCAGTGAATTACTTCAAGTCTTTCCTGGAATTCAGTTGTATGTATATCAGTTACATAGAAATATGTGGAGACAGTTTAAGATGGCAAGTTAAAATGTTTGAATGTGCCAATTGATTACAGGTTACATTCCAGCTTCAATATGTGCATTTCTGAAACTAGTTGTGTCTGTGTGTGTATTTAGTGTTACATCGAATAACCAAGTAAGACCATTATGTGCAATTAAGAGAATTAGTGATTCATGGAAAAATTACTTTAAACACATTGTGTCTTTCACATGCCAGTTAGAATATTTATCTTCCGTCTACATATATAAAGCAAAATAAAGGCATCTCTTGAATGCTCATCCTCTAAATTTTTAAAAAAAGGAATACAACTTCGAAGAGCAGTTCTTGTGAATTGCTATTCTGACAAGTAGATCGTCAATTTGGTGGATGGTAAAAACCTCCCACACAGACCTCAGTCCTTGAACTATATCTTATCAGTGAATTGTTAGAAACGGCTGTTTCCATAGTAATATTGAATATGTGCCAAAACTCTGTTTTTAAAATTAATATTGCTATAGCAGCCAATTTTCAATCATAAATACACTGTCCACTTTACAGTCATAAGGGGAAAATAAGGTATTAAAAAGCCAAAAGACAGGACTCGGGAAGTGTCCTGGGATAAGGAGGAGGCTATCCAGCCAGATGCTCCTTTCACCAAATAAAAGGCTTAGGAATGTGAAGAAAGGACGGCGATCAGAGAGCCACCAGGCACCTTTCCCTCTAAGCAGCAGACCGACAGCAGGGTACAGGGGAGGGAGGGATCTGCACTGCATGCTGAGTATCATTTTCTCCTTGGCACTGCCCCATCTCTTCATCTGGCTGCTCTGCTTCTCCCAGAAAACAGATAAGCTCCCACTGGGATTGCTGAGAACAGAACAATGGTGAGCTACGGCCCCCTCCAAGGGCTGTAAGACTGCAGTTAGCAGGGTTTGAAGTCCTTGCTGGAAAAACAAGGAATCCAATATAAAGGATTTTTCATTAATTCTCACCACGTGATTACAATTTCTTTTAACTCTGCTGATTGGGGGTCATCAAAAAGCCAGGGGAGGAATAACTGAGCTGAGATGGGACCGTCCAGGGAACCACAACCTGGAAGATGCTTCCTGGGAAGCTTCTGATATGATTTCCACACCAGAAGGAATGGTATAGCTACAATAGGAAGGAAGAGGCTAGAACAGCTACTGTGGAAATTTCTTGTGGATACATTGGAGATAAATGAGAAAAAAAAAAAAAAAAACTGATTTAACATAAGGATATATATTTGGAATTATAGTTCCAGGTTAAACAATCAACCTCTTAACATTAACTCAAGCATGACATATTTCCTCTTGTAGACCTTTAGGGAAAGCGCCCAGTGACACTGAGATTTGACATGTGCTGTGACATTGGTCATAAATAGGCAAGTTTATTCCTGCATTCAACAAATTGTGTAATCACAATGCTAGCTAGAAGTAGAGTGCTGAGCCAAACAGTCCCTGGCAGGAGCCAGTATAGGCATTGGATCCGTGAAAATAAGTATCAAGCAAAAGCCCTGATAATTCACAACCTCTCTCCTACTTAGGATACCAGATTTTAGGCAGAAGCACAGATGCAGCTAGAAGTTTGAGGACATTGCTTTCATATTTTTCTCTCCATAAGCAGGTGGTATCAGTGATAGCATTGTTTTCTTTGGAGCACATGGCCTTGTGAATAAAAATTATCGCCTTGTCTCATACAAGAACCAAATCCGAGCAGCTCAAACTGAGTTATATTTCATTATGCTTTGTAAATTTATTGTTGAAAGATAATGGCCAGCCATTTCTTCTGACCCTGTGTCAGTGGTTCGCCAGATGTTTTTAACACAGAAGATGCTTTAATTCTCCTAATAACTCAGCTAGGTAGGTGTTACTATTTGCTGTCACCTTCTTCAGGAGACCTTCACTGACCATCCTCTTTGATTGCAATCAGCTTTCATTCTCTCAAGTACGCAGTACCAGGTGAAGTCTATAGCGTTTATGTCTGTCTCCTGCTGTAATGGAAGCTCCATTCAGGTGCAGATATTTGCCTTCCTTGTTCCCAGTTGTTTCCCTGGCACCTGGAACAGCGTCTGTTCCACAAAGACATTGCAGACTGCCACTTGGCAGAAGAGAGTTAAAAGTTAGAGCTTGTCCAGCAGCATGCAATGAGCTATTGACTTTATCAACACAGAGCTTCTGCCTCTTGGGATTTTTAGCTAATAAAAACCTCAGCATGTGTCCAGCAGAGGAATGGAAGCAGCAAGGGGAGGTGCCATCTCCGAGGTGATGAGGCAGGAATTGGTGTGGCAGGTAAGGAATAATATGACCAAGGAGCCAACCAGACATGAATACAGTTGAGCATTATTCCTTTTTGTAAAATCAACAAATAATGTGTTTGTTTTTACCTTTTCCTCCCCCTCGTATCTAGAATGGAAACATTATCAAGTGACACAATCAGGAGCTGCTAGTGGGGATTAAAAACAAAAATAAAGGTAAAAAATAAGCCACAGCCAGCTATCATTTGCTACATGCGAATTAATTCTTTTTGTTTCTGTTAGGTGAACTACCGGACATTAGCTTGGCCTATTTTGGTCTCAGAAAAGCTATGTGGACATTCATGCTTCTCTCCCTTTTTTTCTTTTCTTCTCTTTATTTCATTTTAGAAAACAGTGGTTGCTAACTAAAGATTCAGAGCGTGTAACCCATTCAGTGCTATGAGCTGCAAGCACTTGTAGTTTTCAAAGCACATCCTTTTCATCTCTTCATTACTCTATTCCCAGACCCATTTGTAACCAATTCCCCTACCATTCTGTTCAAATTTCTCTCTTCTGCATTCCCACAGTCACAATCCTGGCCCAAGGCATAACTGTCTTCTCCCTAGGTAATTCATCTATCCTCTATACACTTATTTCCTCCAGAATCTACATCCTCTATCCAGCCCCACAGAGAACAATGACCGTACTTACCTGACTAGGAAGCCCTGGGAACGAACTATATCAAACCTATCCATATCAAATATAAATTGCTAATTTCAATTGTATTTCTTTGTTTGTTTGTTTATTTTGAGACAGGGTCTCACTCTGTTGCCCAGGCTGGAGTGCAGTGGCTCAATCTTGGCTCACTGCAGCCTTGACTTCCCCGGGCTCAAGCAATTCGCCCACCTTGGCTTCCCAAAGTGCTGGGATTACAGGCATGCGCCACCCCACCCAACAATTTTTAAATTGAGCCTCTTTACTAATGAGTCCCATTTCCTCATGAGGGTCACCATCAGTTGCAGCCTACTAGTGCTGGGAGTTCCAGCAGAGCAACTCTCTTTACCTGTCCCTTTTCAAACAGGAATCGCCTGCTCTTGCCAAACCACTTCTCCATCCTGAAACATGCCGTTTATTCAATCATGCCTCTCCTCTTCTTAAAAGACAGTTCAAACTTTCTCTACTTTGCAAAGCCTCTCTAGGGAAGCCCATGTGACTCCACTCACCTGTGACTCTTACACAGCAATGTCCAGGGCCAGCACATTTTTGAGAAGAGCTGTAGCTAGGCCTGCCTGGCATAGCATATGCACATGAATGTGTAGCTGTTGTTTAATGTGAGTTAAGCCAAATCCATCCCTCCCTTAAGCACTCTAAGGCATGACTATTCGTTACTCTGGAACTTTCCAATAATATAAAACGCAGTGCTTTGCGCAAATGGCTGATCAATTGTTACTGACTCACACACTTGTAATGCTGATTGCCCTGTTTAACACATTATTAAGTTCTTCTCAGTCATAAGAAGAGTTCTGTATAGCCCAGAAAGTTTGTTTGTGGTGAAATTCATTCATTCATTTATTCATGCTTTCATTTACTTACTTAACAAATTATTACCGAATGCCTTCAATGTTTCAGACAGCATATTAGATCCTGGAGATATGGAAGTAAAAGGCATAACCATTATCTTTAAAATAATTCACTATTTAGTGGTAGTGCCTGGGTGTGGGGCAGCTATATAAACAATTACAGTTCCATATGGGTGGTGTTAGTTTAGAGGTGAATATGAAGGAAAAACAAGGAGAAAGGAAGGTGCCTCATGGCATCTCTAAGTTTCTCAAAGGAAGTTGCTGGGAGAATGAGGTAAAGAAGTGTGTTTTAGGCTGAAGGAATCACCATGATCCAATTGCTTTAAGGAGAACAAAAAGCATGCCTGTGGTTCTGGGACATTTCCTGCATGCCTGCAAAACTTTACAGAAGGGTAACTCCTTATGCAGAGCCACAAATGGAGAAGAAATAGAATAGGAAGTGGCAGACAGCTCATGTGCCAGGGAAGTGTTTACCAAAACTGGGCATGTAACCCATCTAGATACCATGTCAAGAAACCTGACTTCCTCTCTCTCAGGAGGGCCAGAATGGAGGGAGCAATTTCATGTGTACTCGCTGCTGGTCCTTTCCTAGCCTGATGACTTATATCACTTTTTCTAAACATAGTAGCTTCATTATTTCAGTTCCCTTTTTATGCATCTGCTGGGTCCTCTGCTAACCTGCATTTTGTAGTGCAGAAAAAGATTGGAGTTTCTTCATATCCCATTTCTGCCATACTAAATAATTTTAGAAGACAAGGGATAAATATGCCAATTGATTTTATACAGAATTCCAGAAGCAAGAGAATATTCAGTGGCAAAAGGAATAAAAGGGCAGGGGACAGTTTGAGGTAAAAAAGGTACTAAAAAGACATGCCAGCTGATGACTAAATGCAATTGATTGTATCCTGGATTTAAAAAATCTATAAAGGACATTATTGGGACAATTAGGAAGTCTGAATATGGATAGTATATAAGATGTTAAATTTCTTGAATACGATACTAGCATTGTGGTTATAGAAGGAAATCCTCTTTCTTAAGAGACACTAAAATACTTAGTGGTAAAGTGTCATGACATCTGCAATCTACTTTCTAATCACTGAGCAAAAAAAAAAAACAAAAACAAACAAACAAAAAAAAACAAACATGTATAGGGACAGAGATAAAGCAAAAGTATCAAAATGTTAAAAAGTTGGTAATCTGGGTTAAAGATTTACATGCATTAGTTGTAACTGTATTTTCCAATTCTCTTTAGGTTTGCATTTTTTCCCAAGCAAAATGTTGGAAAAGTAATAATTTAACAAACACTTTTTATAAAGAAAATAGTTCCTCCAACCCCCATATTTGCAGATCTTGCTTCTTCCATTACCCCTTCCTTGGCTATTCCAGGCCTTGCTTATTTCTCTCTGCTCTACACTTTTATTGCACAATAAATCTTACTGTCATTGATGGTCTTATCTCCTCTACTAGACACTAAGATATGGATCACATCACATGTTAGTTTCCTCACATATTTGGCCCTGACCCTGCCTGCCTGTGCCTTGCACGGTGTTGGACACACAGTGGGTGTTCATGGACTTTCTTATGATTGACTGGTGTCACTGCTCTTAACCTATAAGCCGTACCTCGGTTCTCTTTTCATTCAGATTTCTTTCTTCTTTCCAACTTTCTTCAACTGGTTAAAAGCTACTATTAATTCATTCTCACATTAGGCAGAAAAAATAATACAGGATCCCTGACATCCCTACGGCTTATCACATATCCCTTCAGCAGAGGTAATCTAGTCTGTGTCATCATATTTATTGCCCCCAAATCAAAACCAGTTGCCAAAGTAATGAAGGTCTATTGGTTTGTATTGACTTAATCCATGTCAGAGGAGCTTTAGGAGCATATAAGGATAATTTGACCAGCAAAAGGAAAGCCATAAAAATGATCAAAAAGCCAATAGATATGCTGAGAACACCAAGCTTATTTTGCTGAGGATTTATGACCAATTTATCAGAAAATTATTTGGTCCAAGCCTACATTCGAATAAGTCTCTCAGTAATTCAGTAAAGATTCCAACCTCTGAAAAAAAATAGCCTCCTATAATGAGATACCCTAGTAACCCTAACTTGCAGCACATGTACTTTAATTTTCAACAGTTGTGAGACTGCAATAAATCCAGCTTTTGAATCACTAGTCCCATTTATGCCTCAGACCTGCATTAAATTACTAGAGCCTGAACTGCCTCAGAGCAGAGCCAATGCATCGTCCTTTCAACCTGCATAAGTGTTGATTAATCAAATAGGGTTTAAATGTCGGATATACCCCAGATGGTAGCAGTGCCAACTCCTGCTGTGTCTCAGCAGAAGTAGATGCCAAATCACCAGACTCTGCCACACATGTCAGCTTTGCCCCAGTCCCAACTTTGGAGGTTGTATTTTATTGACCAGACTCAAATTGGCTTCCCCTCGTGTAGGTGATAAAGTGTGGCGTCAAGTCACCCATGTAAAATATATTATTTTAACTTTGACAGCTTGTCATTGAAGTCCTTGTTTATATAATCTATTGTGCCATTTACTCTATTCTTATTTTAAAAAGCATAGAAATAAAAACCTTTCTTTTAGTGTTTCGCTGATGAATGTCTATACTTTGTACCTTCTCTTAAATAATCTCAAAAGTAGCCATTTCTATTGCCACTGTCAGTTTACATCAAATTATCAGACTTTCAGTTTCGAACTCTGCCTAGTGGAAGATGAAAGACACACATCATGCTTTAATGGGAAGCCTTTCACTTCACAGCCTTCTCTCTTCAAAATAGTTTGAGACTTGGTATGTCTAAACAGAGATGGATCCTGTGAAGCTGAGAGGCTGATCAGATCCCAAGTGAACATTTCTAAAACCTATGAACTCAAAGCAACTTAAAACACCAAGCAACCTGACAACCAGCAAAGATAGAAACCTTCATATTATGAGGATTTATTGAAATAGTATTTAGTTTTAGAACTAAGGTTTCTTTCAGAAGTCAGTCTTTCATAAGCCATTTGGTGAAAGTCTATAGGTTTTAAAGTTAGCAGAATTTAAAAACAAAACAAAACAAAACAAAACAAAAAAACCTTATGTATGACTTTACTAACAGTTCACCTAAATACCCCAAAGCACAACAAAAACGAAGATTAGGTTTTCATTTGTATTGAGGAATCTAAACCATTTATTCTTAGAGGGGACAAAAATAAAGTCTAACAGCATTTTCCTATTAGTTTAAAAATACTGCTGAACTAAAATTGCTCCATCTCTATGTATAAATTTAGCACAGAATTTAATAACCTACTATAAAATTAGATCATACAATAAAGCTAAAGTGAGTATTTTATGCTTTGCGATCTCTAAGTCTGTGTTATATATGGTACGTAGGGTAATTATGATATTCACAATGACCACATCTTTTTTTGAAATAATAGTTTGAGACCCTTGCCCAAGGAAAGGTGGGAAGTAGAAGTGACAAGAACTGTGTTCCTTTGCTACAAAAGGCTCAAAAGACAAATTGCATGACAAGTTCTCTTCTCCCTTAGCCACTGGTCAATTTTTGGAGACTGTTTTAATAAAATGAAGATCAGGTTATCTGTTTACTAAGCAGTTCTCACATCTATTTAAGAAAAAAATGAGATAACCTGGATAATGTGCTTGATTATATTTTATTTCTATAATTTGCTATTCATACTCTCAAAATACAGTTTTTTTTCTGAATAATTCTTGTCTCATATTTGGTTTCGTATTGACATGAATTATTTACATTATTTCTGAATTTTGAAGTAATTGCTTAGAAAAAATATTCCTCTTAGTGACTTAAATAATCTGAAACAGGGAAATTTTATTTTTTTTTAACTCCCAAGGAGACATAGAATTGAGTGTTCAAACTATAAACTAAGCCTCTTCAATTTTGTGGTGCAGCACAACTCTCTCTACTTTTTCCCATACCCCAAATAACACTCCCACTGCCCCTTTAAAAAAAAATATTTCCCTTGGGTCTATAACTTTTCTATTCAATCACCACTTAGATTGCTTGTCCTCAGGGATATGGCTGAGTTAGGAGCCTCAGGAAGAAAACCATGATTAGTCACTAGGCTTGAAAAATCCTCCCCAATCCTGTTTCCAAGGATTGATGCCAATTCTCCAAACGTGCTCAGTGCTCATGTTCTTTTCAGGGTCATTCTGCTTGTACAGCACAGATTAAACACACAGCCTTAGTATTTTCAGTGTTGTGAGGAGACGCATTTACATTCCACTGACAGTGCTGGGTGTAAAAGGAAGCCATCTGCTGTGATTTAGCAACACAAGGAGGAGCTACAACTTTGACAAGCGAGAAAGAGTTGCAGCATAGCTCAACTCAGTCCCGGTCCTCTTTGTGAGGTGGACCTGAGCAGAAATCACCTCAATATTCAAAGGCATTTTTATTAAGTCGTTCTAAGACGTTGGTCTTCTATTAAATGTTTCAATGTTCTCTTTCACTAAAATTCGTTTGCTACTATTTGTTAGGGTTCTTTTACTAGTTTCAGGAACTCAGAGTAAATATATAAATTCTACGACAAAGATGAAACCTAGGTCTTTGATTCTTTGAGCTTCCTACCCAAGTAGTTAATCTTTCCTGTATTTGGTTCATTTTCTACACTGGGATTACCTGCAAAATACATTAGAACTAAAAGGTGGAACATAGGGATATGGAAAAAGTAACTACAAGCTGAAGATTTAATATTTTCTGGCATTTTACATGCCATCTCTTAATTTTCACCACAATCTAATGATACAGAGATTATTGCATATATTTAAAAGATGATTTAAGCAATTCATCCAAAGGCACACAGTTAGTAAGCAGCTTAGAATCCAAATTATCAGGGCTTGTTTAATTACGCACAGCTGCATCCTTAGAGCACTATATAAATGTAACCCCAAATCTACCCCATAATTTCAACTGTATTACCCTTAGTTGGCATATTTGCAGACTGAAAGAAGAGTAAAAATCGTTATTTTATATTTCAGGTCTCTTACTGTGCACAGTGCTTATGTAACCAATCATGCTTCTCTGATTACTGATGTTTGTTTAGGTTTTCTTTTTTTTTTTTTTTTGGACTTTGCATGTGAGAATAACTTCAATAAAGTAGGCTGATGGGTGGAAAGGTTTTGTTTTGAGTTCTAGGAAGGTGCCTAGCACACAGTAGGTGTCGGGAGGTACACTGTTTTTACAAGCAGTGTCTGCATAGACCTAGAAAAATTCAGCAGGAGAACAAAGAAAAAACTCCTTCCATAATGCACAACTTTCAGTCCTATGCTTTTAACATCCCAGTATGTCTATCAAGAAGTAAAACAACTAAACAATGAATAAAATCTCCCGGGGTTGTGGCTCATATAAAACAGCCATGTGCTCCCCTCCAGTTTTAACACAATATCATCAGGCGATGATTAAGAAGGTAGCTGTTTCAGTGCTTCAGTGTCAGGAAACAAGGTATCAAGCCAACAACTTCCTTGTTAGGTGCAGCACTTAGATTGCAGCCATGTTTTGCTTCCAACTGTAAATATTAACCATGAAGGAAAAAAAAAAAGAGATCTGCATTGGCTATAGGCTGCCTGAGCTCAGCATATTACATGACACTCTGAGCGTTATTTGCTGAGCTGTAGATAATTGTACTTCTTGTTAACAAGTTGCCATGTATTTTCACTCCATCAGCAGGTTCTTGAATCAATGCTTAGATTAGGTTTGACTACATCAGCACAATTTGACTTTGATGAAAAGTTTGAAATTTATGTGTAATTAAAAATTACACATCAATTTCCTAATTTTCCAGAAAAGGCAGCTAATCCTTTTGGATGCTATAGCATTTATACCTTGTCCCTCAAAACACACTGGCTCCTTTGCCTATAACTCACTAAAGGAGTGTGTAATGTTTTTAGGACCAAGGGGAGTATTTCGGGACAAACTGAGGGAGTCCTTTCACATGTCACCCATTGCCAAGAGGATTTAATGTTTCCAGGAGCATAGGGGAACTTCGGAGTTGTTTTTCTACTCCTTTTGAGACACTGAGTTTCAAAACCGTTTTAAAGGAGCTTATATTTCCTTATAGATTAATGTAAAAATGGCCTGAAAATAATTTGAATCATTTATTAAAACATACACACATATTCCACTATGTATAAGGTATATCAGTATTATATATAGTGCCTGAATTCAGTAAATGCCAATTGATGAGGATGGTAATACAGTCGTCCATAAAATGCTCCTAAAGTTATTTCATTGCAATGGCACATTTCTGCCTATAAAAAGTCTAAGGCAAAAAGCTTATTCTACACTATCATGCACAAAATCAAGAGCGACAACATTACAGGTGTATAAAATGTGGAGAAGTCAAACTATTTAACTTATAAGAACATACTTTTGCATTTGTGTAGCATAAATTCTAATTGGCATGTCCTGTGCCATGAGCTCCTGCAATTCATGGCATGCAACGCTTTTGTCTTAATGTACAATTTCAAGACCCATACATTTCTATATTGAGAAAACTATTCAAACAACATGCCATCTTTTCCTCCTTTTCCTGTCAACTTCAGAGTTCATGATGTTTTGCAGGTGCTGAAATTTTTTTGAACTGAGCTGACAAATTAGATGGCATTGTAAAACAAATGCAGCACTCCTGGACATAAATGACGAGTAAGGTCTGATATATCCAGGTGCAACTTGGATTGTTTGCCAGGTAGAGGGGAAAGCTCTACAGATTCATGTGTCGAGCCCAATCAGGACCTCACTTTTAACCAAGAGAATGTAATAGGAGCTTGTGAATTGCAATGTCTGATCAATGGAATTAGTAAAACAGTAGACAAGTCTTTAAAAGAAAATTGACCAATGATGATGGTTCTTGTTATACATCTCTCTAGCTTGAAGTGCCATGAGAGCTAACACATAGGATGCAGCCTACTTTTCTGTCACAGAATATTTAATTTGAAGAGGCAGTCACTCAAATGCTTTCTCTTTATGCACATGTGCATCACCTTCACGGCTCTCATAACCCACCCCAGGCTCTTTCTGTCCCACTTTGCCTCTTTACGAAGGTGCTCGTTTTCTCCTTCAGAGTGGTCCTCTGTCCTCCCCAGCCATGGCTAGGGACAGCCATGGTCTGTCCTCCCCAGCCATGGTGGGAATCCTGTGAATACTCCTTTTCTGTTTCAAGGCAGAAGACTAATTATGCACAATTACACAGGAGGCTAATCCTCTTCAGCTCACCTCCCAAGGTGAATGTGAAGCTCAATGTCATTACTTAGGGTTCTGTAAATAAATCTTTAAGTTGAGGGGCTTATATTGGTTTCTATAATTTGAGAGCATTTATATTGGTAATTAAGTGGCAATGCAGTTATACCAGCCAAAGACACACAACCTTTAACTTCAAGGAACTGCAAATAAGAATAATTTACATATTGCCAGCTGTGATTATCTTTAGTGCTCACAGGACTTAATGGTAAAAATACATAGATTCTGGATCCCATTAGGGCTGTAGAGCACATTTTATGATTTCTTTCCCATTTACATTCCTCATTTGCCCCTAGAACTGTTCTTTAAGACATTCCAGAGTTCCCTGGACATAGTTGGTCCCATGATAAACTCGTGTTTTTGTAAACTATGTGTAATGGCATTTCTTTTAAAACACTTATTTTACAATTAAGAAATGTTAAGACTTCTAGAATTTTCTGGTAGGACGGTCTGTTTAAAAATAGTCTCCAAATGTTGCACTTTACAAACTAGGAAACAGAAACTCAAAAGTATACACTAGAGAAAAATTGAGGATTCGAGGTTAGGTGAAGTGTGTGACCCCAAGTAAGTCAATTCATTTCTTTGAGCCTTCATTTCAGCATCTGTAAAGTGGAAATAACAGTACTACTGATGGTTAGAACTAAATGAGGCATTGCATGTTGAGTGCATGTGATTATTATGGCCTAATATCAGAGAAGGCACAGCCCTTGGCCGAAAGAGGCACCATAAGAATCCTGGTCATCTGATGCAAACTTTCTTGTGCTCTAGACTGTTAACTCCCCTCACGTAGTTAAGGGTCTGCTTTTATAATCTTCTGGCTTCCTTAGCTCTGAAAACAGATTGCACCAATTACAGAAATGTTCAAACCACCCACTGCTCAGTATAAGGCACCTTTTATATTGATCTCCACAACTTAGAAATGTTCTGAAGTGAGTAAATATAGTTTCTTAATTTTATATACATTAAGATGGTGAGTAATAACATCAGTCTGTTGCCCCAGAGACTCCTTTTTAGTGGTGCTGATCCAGGGAATTTGCTCAATTTTTAGTTAAGGAAGACTTAATCTGATTATGTCTGAACCTCCCCAGACCAAAACATGTCTTTGGTCCTTTGAGAGACATAGGAGAGCATCATAGTTCTAAAAACCCTCAATTAAAATCTTCAATTAAGAACTTTAGAAAGATTCAAATGAAGTAAAAAAAAAAAAAAGGAGGGGCGCTTAAAGCAAGACTTACTATTAAAGCAAGACTTACTAACAAAACTATGCCTAGAGAAAACTTCTAATGAGCAGAAATCCAAAACTGGGCTGAAGATTTTGTGTATTTAATAAGCTAGTTTCAAAAACCAAACTCCCAAAAAAATCTGCTCAGGAAAAACTTTCTGTCAGCATAACATTATATATTTTTTAAAATTCTGGAAGAATAAACAGTTTGCATTGATTTGAGTTCCAAAATGAAAGAATATGTCTAAGAATATAATTCAGGAGTTTTGACTGATAAATCCATCATGAAGGAAAGATGCTATCATTTTAGTGTGAGATCCTGGAATGGTCTGAATGTTTATGTCCCCCGAGATTTCATTCACTGAAACCTAATCGCCAATGTCACCGTATTAGAAGATGGGGCCGATTAGGTCATGAGGGCAGAGCCTTCCTGAATGGGATTAGTGACCTTATAAAAGAGGTCCTGGAGAATTGCCTCGTTCCTTCGTCATGTGAGGACACAGAGAGAAGACATCATTTATGAACGAGGAAATGTGTGGATCCTTACTAGACACTAAGTCTGCTGGTCAGTTGATCTTGAACTTCCCAGCCTCCAGTACTAATACATTTCTGTTGTTTAAAAGCTACCCAGTCAATGGTATTTTGTTACAGCAGTCCAAACAGAGTAAGGTAGGTCCTTTCTAGTCAGAAAGTGAGTTGTGGCCATATATAATCAAAACCTGTAGGAAATAGTTGAGAAGAAAACATGGCATATACCTAAATCGCAGAATTATGGAAAGACTCTTTCTTCTCTGGCTGGATTTTTACAAAATTTTGGTCGATGGAATCCATCATCTAATCTTTCTCTTAATTTATCCACTTTTATATCCTACTATTTCCTGATATTCTTTGTCTATTAAAATCAGGCCTATCTAGTCTCTGTTCTTCATTCCATCTAAACTTTTTTTCCCACTAGCACATCTTTACTTGTGACATTTTTCTCTCTTGAATGTGCTCCCATTCTCTGTTCTATAAATAATCTTTCTCATATGTCATGACCTAGTTTAATTTCCGTATCCTCCATGAAAACGTTCCCTCTTGCAATAGCTCATAGTGGTCAGACGTCTGTGAATTTATACTGTGCTTTTACTCAGTAACATAAATTAGGGATTAATTGTTTTCAGGATGTTTTGTAGTTTCTTTTTTCTCGACAGATAGATTACAGTTTCCTTGAAAGTATTATCATAGGAATTATATATTATCTTTTACTGATTCCCTGCTTTCCATCTTCTCTCCCTGTGTACTACCCATTGCCAGACATACTGAAGAAACAAACGTGTGGATGGAATGGTTACTTTGGGAAGATGCTTGCATTCTTTCAGCTGTAGAGAGTATGTGGAAGGCACTGACTCGAGCAGCTCTCTGCATTGTCATGGGACTTATGAAAGGACAGAACATTGGATTTCCTGTCTAGAAGCCCAGAATGTCAGTTTATCCTGCGGGGAGCAGTTACTGCATATGAAGGTGGCTTGCAGGGGAGATGAATTGGCAATGAGTAGGTGGGAGTGGACAGCATAAACCCTTCAGGCTCAACTGAATTTGGAAAGAAGAGAACATTTGGAAAATTTGTTGTAAGGCTTTTCTGACAACTAGATTTGTGGAGGGTGGGGGGGGAAGATAAGCTTTAGTGTTATTAATGGCTTCTTTTGGGGCAAACACAGAAATCTTCATCCATGTCCCTAAACTCTCATGGCTGCTGTAGGGCTCTTTCTACTTGTGAACTCTTCTAGCTCTTTCCTGGATCCTCCTTTTCTTCTGGTACCACCCATTTTTCCTTGGCATATTTCTGCTCTCATTGCTTAGGGCCTCTTCAAAAGTCTGTGTTGATGTTGATTATCTTAAGTTTCCTTTCTTCTCTTATGTCTATAACCCTTGTTCGGTGATCCCTAAGGAAAGTTACGTCTTTAATGGTTGTTTTCCAGATTTTCCTTTCTCTGCTCTCACAATTCTAAACATGAAGTTACGTTAAGAAGAACTAATAATCAACAAAAGCAAGGGATAATTATAAACACAGTGTGGCACTTACACTATTAATAAAAACATGGGCATTGTGACATTCTAAGCTCTCTTTGCTGACAGGAATACCACTTATTTGTGAACTAATTTCTCCAGTGAACAACAGTTTAAATTAAATTAACACTTTGGTAGCAAACAAACAATCAGCAATACGAAAAAGCAAGTCAAGGAGAAATGTGCTTTTTGTTCTTCTGAGATAATGCCTGCTTATGCTTTAGGAGTTGGATCAAATGTCTTCTGCACGAAGCTTTTTCTGCCCTTCCCCCATTCCTGGAAATGTTCTAATTTCTTCTGTGCACACCACATACCATTCATTCATTCATTCATTCATTTCTTTGGTAAATAGTGAAGCACTACTCTGTCAGGAATGATTGCCAAGTATTGAAGTTATGAAGATAAACAAGACATTTTCTCCACCTTCCTATAGCTCACAGGCTGGAGGATAGGGCAGACAAATGAAGGCTTTTGCAGTATAGCTAATTGGTAATAGATGCAGATGCTCTGGGATCTGAAAGCGTGGCTCCAACTTCTGAATTGGAAAGCCTTGGAAAAGGTCCTTAGCCTCTCTCTGATTTTGAGTTCTCATCAATAAAATGAGGAAAACAATATTACTTAACTCTTGGGACTTTGAAAATAATAAGTAAAATAATGCTTATAATGACCTTAGCATAGTTTCTGGCTCAGAGTAAGCACATGGCAAATATTAGCCACTATTAGTATTATTATACAATGCTATGATAAAGGTGTATTTAGGATTGTATGGCAACAAGACATTCCAAATACTGATTGTGTGGGGAAGGGGAGCAAGGAAATCTTTACTGGAACATTATAAGAACAAATGTGTTTGACTAGGCAAAGGAAAATGAAATGAGGGTTTTAGGGTCAAAGAACAATGAGCAATATATTCTTTAAAATGTCTTTTCAATATTGCAGCAGTGGTCAGCTCTTACTGGTTTTAGAGCAAGTGGAAGAAAATGACATGATTTTCTACAATTCAACCATACTTGTCTTACTTTGAAGAGAAAATCCACTCCTCCTCTCAAACCACTACGATTTTTAGGCAAATTGATTATAATCTGCAGGACTGCCTTGAGAGTGTCCTCGGCTGTGTCCATGTGATTATGTTACAGGTGAGGATTATATCTTTATGGATCTTGACTGCATCTGGGATTGGTTCAGGGAAGGGTTAATTTACATCAAATTCTAATGAATAATGGGGTTTCTGTGCATTGGGTTCTTAGATGGAAATGTTTTCCTAATGGAGAGTGTGGCTCACTTGTCTCCAAGACACTATCATCAACAAAGTAGTGACTAATGATCAAGCCTTGCCTTTTTCATCCTGTAAATTTGAAAGGGAAATGGGACAATTTTCTGTACTTACGATATACTATCTTTTTCATCTTAATTTCAGTAACTATGGAGCAGAATGAATAAAAACATTCACACACACATACACGCACAAAAACAAAACTCTCAAAGCTAGAAATTGACACTTCAAAATTACCTCAAAAATACCTCATTCATTATCTCAATCACTTAGGTGATATTTGTTGAGTATATACTTACTCAGGATGACGCTGGCTATTGAAAAATTTAAGGAAATGAATTTAACTCTTGGGACTTTGGGAAGTATAATTTTTTCCTGAGTTTAGGTATCAACTAGAGTAATTTCAGCCATTTATGGGTCATTAATACATATTTTCCCACTTTAAATAACAAATATAGAAGCACTTCAGTTTTCCTTTATAACTGTGTTGTTATCAGCATAGGATTATCAAAGAAATATTAGGGGAAGTAGATAAAAGTAACATATATTTGTAGCTATTTGTGAAACTAAATTAAAATAAATTCAACTAGACAATGAAATAATCATGAATATAATTTCCAAATGATCAAATAACTTTCATTGCAAATAGCCTATTTGGTTTTGGATGTTATATTTAATATGTGGTTTCCTTTCTGTGTATAATTAGTATCCAAAAGATTTCTACAGTTTAAATGAAACAAACCTGTGTTTCAGTAACTACAGTTGTGAGAAAAATATAATAGCCATGATCTTTATAACCTTTTAGGAGGAAAAATCATTTTTAATTTAAAGAAATTTAGGAAAATTATACACGTATAATCCATGAATAAGTATTATGAGTCATGGAAGTTTTAAGTAGAAACAATATTAAAGCAATTGCCAATTTCAAGTCAATTATCTTGGTATTTAAAATTGTTCAGATAGTAAATTCCTACAGTCTTCTACATGCTATTCAATTTGTTCTCACAAAGAAAAGATTTAGCAATGAATTCAATGAGCTGCAACTGCATTTCCTAAAGGCAACGTAAGTTATTAAAGAAAAAAAAATCCACACTATATAAAAATGTATACACCCCATTCTTAAAATTAAAAATTAGAAGAAACTAAATTCATGTCATGTTAAACAAGACAACGGCATAGTATCCGGGTGCATACCAGTAGTTTTCAGTTTGGTTGACAACTCTATTTTTAATAGATGGAACTGATGCCAAAAGTTCTCCTTGAGTAAAAAATAAGGAAAATAATTCAAGAAAATTGGTAACTAACACTATGCCATCAACTTTATTGTTTGCTTTGAGTTATTTTTGTCAGTTAATTGATTTGTAACATGTAGACTTGATTTCTGAATGATCTGTGATAGATGTCAATGGCATTTTAAAGAGAATCAAGTGAAACATAATTCTGCTGGGTGGGTAATAACTAAGATATGTTCTAGTTTGCCCAGAACAGTATCAGTTTAGGCTGTTGTCCTAGAATAATTATTAATAGTGTTGCTCTATTTCACTTTGAAAATGCTCCAATTTGGACAATAAATAATCTGGCCAACCTTGTCATAACTGACATATATCATTATAGACACATTAGAAATATCTTTATGATTCACAAAATTAGAGAACTCTTATGTATGAAGCTATGTACCTGATTTTCTTACCTAAGTTCTTTGACAGCACAAACACACTTTTTTGTGTATATTTTAGTTGCTTACCATGCCTGGCTCAGAGCTTTGCCTGAAAAAGGCCCTTGATAAATGGTGGAGGAATGAATAAATGCATTATTTTAAAAACTGGTTATCATAAGTCCAGTATTGTACCAAGGCAATGATCATTTTAGGGAGATTTTAGTAGATGATGAGATTGATTTGACAGCTAACAAAAGCTGCTTGATTTGGTTAGCTAGTCAACTCAGTGGCAAACATCAACCTCGTTATTCCCCACAGTTGTCTATGGCTTAACAAACCAACCAATTTAGTTGGTTGTGCCTATAATCCAGGAGCTCCACTCTGTATGTTGCCTGTTTCCATTCTATTCAGAACACATGAAAAAATGTGTTCTGATGGGAAAAGCCTATGTTGCATGATTTCCATGAAGCCTGCAGCAATGACCTCACATTAAGAAATGAAGAGCATTAATTATACTTAGTGAAGCAGAAATCTTAATAATGTGTGCAAAGATAAAAGGAAAACAGATCAGTGAACCAAAAGACCTAATTTTGGTACTTGATAATGCATCGAAATAACATGTATAAACAATTTCTTATTTTATTTATTTATTTTTCCTCCATTTGAAATATTTTAAAGTCTCTCTTAAGTAACTTTTTAAAAAAAATTATGGTAAGATCATTTTACATGAGATCCTACTAACAAAATTTCAAGTGCACAGTATAGTATTATTAGCTGTAGGCACAAGTGTTGTACAGCCATTCTCTAAAACTTATTCATCTAGTATAATTAAAATTTTATACCTCGCTGGGCACAGTGGCTCATGCCTGCAATCCCAGCACTTTGGGAGGCCAGGGCAGGAGGATTGCTTGAGCCCAGGAGTTTGAGACCAGCCTCGGCAACATAGTGAGACCTCATCTTTATAAATAATAATAATAATAATAAGAAGAAGAAGAAGAAGAAGAAAATTAGCCAGGTGTGGTGGCACATGGCTGTAGTCCCAGCTATTCAGGAAGCTGAGGAAGGAGGATTGCCTGAACCTAGAAGTTTGAGGCTGCAGTGAGCTGTGATCACACCACTGGACTCTAGCCTGGGCAACAGAGCAAGACCTTGTCTCGCTCTCTCTCTCTCTCTCTCTCTCTCTCTCTCTATGTGTCTGTGTGCATATATTTATACACACACTTATTTAATGTATATATTTATATACTAATATGTTTATAATTAGTATACTAATATAATTAGCATACTAATATATTTATAAGTATACTAAATTAGCATATAAGTGTGCATACTTATATATATACACAGTATATAAGTGTACATACTTATATACTAATTTAATTATATATACTTATTTAATATATACATATACATATATACACACACACATATACACATACTTATTTAATGACATCTCCCCATTTCCACTTCCCCCTAGCTCCTAGTAACCATAATTCTACCCTCTGTTCCTAGGAGTTTGACTCTTCTAGATACCTCATATAAGTGAACTCATAGAATACTTGCCCTTCTATGATTGGGTAATTTCATTTAGCATAATATACTTCTGGTTCATTCCCATTGTAGCATGTGTCAGAACTTTGTTCTTTTTAAGGCTGAATAACAGTCCATTTTGTTTTCTTTATTCATTTATCCTTCACTGAACATGTAGCCTGTTTCCATCTATTGGCTATTGTGAATAACGCTGAAATGAATGTGGGAGGGCAGATATGTCTTTAAAATCCTGATTTCAATTATTTTGTATATATACTCAGAATCATGAATCACATGATAGTTAAATTATATGATAGTTCTATTTTAATTTTTGAGGAAACTTCATACAGGTTTTTATAGTGGCTGAACCATTTCTACATATGCATAACTTATTTAGGAATCAACTTACAGGGTTTGTTACTAAAGATAGTGCTGCATCCTAGGAAGACCTGTGGCTTGGAATTAAGTACTCCCGGGTTCTAAACCTGCTCTGATCCCTATTTGTTGTGTGGCCTTGGGGCAGGTAACTAGCCCTTCTAAATCTCATTTTCCCCATCTATAAGATGGGCATTATAATATTTATCTCATAAGGTTTCTGTGAATATTTATTACTAAAATTGATATGTAAGGTCCCTTCATCTCATACATCCTTTCATTTTTCCATCACGAAATCAAGCCAGACTCAGCCTTGTCTCCTACATCCTCTAAGACCTTAGGCCTATATAATGACCATTTATATTTGTCATCATGTTTATTTAAAGTACTTTTAATATCATTAGGCTAAGACTACATTTTGATGAATGCAGTGCCGATGTTGATTGGGTTTTATAAATTTGTAGCTTTAAAATAGGTCACATATGCAGGGACTCTGCAGTGGCCTAGAGCACTCTGAGACTCTCATTCACAATCTCTCTGGCAAATGGGATAGGGAGTTTCCTGCGTCGTCTTAGAAGAGCAGGAAGAATATTGAACTGTGGGTTGAGAGACCGGGATACCTGAAGAGCCTACGTAAAGCACTCTCTCTCTGAGCTTTAGATTCTTCATCTCATACATAAAGAAGTTAGATTAGATGATTCCTGAAATCCTTTTTAACTCTTTAATTCTCTCTTCTGCATTAACAACCCAAACTTTAAGAAGCATCCTGGCAAATACCAGGCATGTGGAGTCAGTTGAACCGTATTAAATTGTCATTTTTATCAGTCAAAATGTCAAATATATGCAAATTCATATGATTCAATCTGATGTTTCAGTGGCATATATTTCAGTGTAGTGGTCGAAAGAGCATTCACTTAATCTTCCTATAAGGGACGTCCTACAATTTGTAATGGAATGTTTTTCTAACGTCAGTATTTTACCATACGATTTTAAGAAGAAAAGCACAATTTAAACAAACTTTCCCAATTGCTCTCTTGCCATTGTCTGGCTATATGCCTCGGTTTTGTTGCAGATCTTGTTTGGAAATGATTAAGGATGAAGCAAAGCAGACCTTGAAGTTTGCTCAGAAAATCCTGTAACTGCATATGAAGCACATGGCAAACATGGCAAACATCCGAGGCCATCCTCACTCTGAATGGGGCAGAATCGATAGTGTTAGGTTTTCAGTTTCAGAGAAAGCAGCATAATAAATCAGTGCATTTAAAAATACCACATTCCTTGTAGTCCCAGCTACTCAGGAGGCTGAGGCAGGAGAATGGCGTGAACCCGGGAGGCGGAGGTTGCAGTGAGCCGAGATTGCGCCACTGCACTCCAGCCTGGGTGAAAGAGCGAGACTCCGTTTCAAATATATATATATATATATATGTGTATATATATATATATTTCAAAAATATATATACGTACATGCATATACATATATAAAATTCTTAGGGAAATGTCTCATTCTCAAATATTTCTTTACTATAACATGGTCCAACGTATTAATGACCTGAAAAATCTATATGAATCATTCCCAATCCTTCCTTTCTCCAAAGTGTCAGGTGATCTTGGCCAATTATTTAGCCCTCTCTACTACACTTTCCTCAACTAAAATTTGCAAATGTCATCTTTCCACCTAGCCCATAATTTTGTTATCATGAGTAATCTATGCCATAATTTTGAGAAATTTTATACATAGAAAATGCATGAGTTGTGCTAATCAGCTAATCACAGATGCTTAAGAAATGTCAGGTCCATGCTTCTCTTTCAATCAGTGCATAAATATTCTCTACATTATTTCTGAAATATGGCCGTTCAGATTCTATTGGAATGCTTCCAGGGATGGGAGTTCTGTTTGGTGCAAATCAATGCATTACATTATTGAGTACTTCTAATGTTAACTTGCTTCCTCTTATGCTGACTTGAAATCTTCTTTCAACAAATTATATCCCTTTGTCTTATTTATGCTTTCTGTATTAATATGGAACAAATCTATTTTTCCATTCTCATGATAACATTTCAAATATGTGAAGGCAGTTTCATGCCTTCCTTAAGTCTTCTCTTTCTAGACAAAATATCCCTTTATCCTTATACTGTTTACAAAAAAAAACGAACTGTTGGCTACTATGCTCACTACCTGGGTGACAGGATCATTCATATGCCAAACTTCAGCATCACACAATATACCCATGTAACAAACCTGCTAAAATAAACTAAAATGCCCTTTTCTAGGCCCTGGCATTCATCAATGTTTTCCCCAGAATGTAGTGCCCAGAAGTAAAACCTGCTCTTTTGAATTGATGCTGTCAGTGTGGAAATCAGAAGGAAAACCATGTATCTTGTTCTGGGACCAAATACTTATGCGATTACAATCTCAGATTACCTTCTTAAAATTACAGTTTCCACTTCTATGGACAAAGTAGCTTCTACTAGACTAACCCTTTGGCATATAACAGCAATAAAATCCAGATGGAATAGCAAAAACAACAATCTGAGGGCACTCAGATAATAATCAAAAGTATGCATTGACCCGTATGAGAATTTGAACTACGAAGAGCAGAGGCACTATGTGATTTTTATTTTTTTGGAGTGCAGTCTCTGCTCAACACCACGCCAGTTAACTAAAACTAGGAGAGACGTTTGTAATCTTACAGGCTTGAAGAACCAGAGAAAAGAGTTAGGGTTTACCATAGCAGCTGGAAACTGAAGGAAAAATTCTAGAAAGGAGAGAGCTACAGGGGTGGAGCCTCAATTTCTGAAAATGATTTCTGCTCAAATCTCTGCTTAACCCTTGTAATATGCCCATGTAGAGTACACTCCAAGTCACCCAGCTAAAGACAAGGTAACTGAGCAGAGATTGCAGCTGTGACACACTATGAGGGGCACTGCTACAGGGCTAGAAGTTTGATTCAGCTAAGTGACTGCCTGCCAAAATAAAATAATATTTTTTCTGAAGAACAAAAGAATTCATAGTCTCTGCACTGTATAAGCTACAATGACCAGGATGCATTCCAAAATTACTAGATACACAGAAAAATGAAACCCACATACAAGTGGAAATTTAATAAATGGAGACCAATCACAAGATGACATAGGTGTTGGAATTAACAGAAAAGGATTTTAAAGCAGCTGTCATAACTATGATGTTACAAAAAACGGAAAATAAAAATGCACACTGACATAGGTGCTATTCTTTTGACATTGTTGTAAATACCACTATGAATAAACACTTATTTGTATTCTTAAATATCCTGCATTTTCTCACTTAGCTGTAAGTATATCATGATAAATTTTATTCTAGGTATACTACACATTTATCCTCATTAAAATAAAAATATTAAAATAAGGAAGCAATATAATTTCTTCTCAAGATCCCCATGTTACTGTAAAGTGATCATTCTTTTACAGACATTTGTAGAGCTGAGTTAGATATGTTAGATGGCCTCTGGCCTTGAGCAGTTCATTATTTGATGTTGTTTTTGTGTGTACATGCATAGATGATTACCAAACAATATGCACTAAAAAAATAAGTACAAAATAACAAGAAAGTGCAGGAAAAAAATGGTAAGCTTTTCCTAGGGCAATCAGGGAAAGGATCCTAGAAGAGTCTATACAAGATCGGAGATTTCTGGAACGACAAAAGTACGTCAGGCAGAGAAGAAGGGAATGACAGGTTAGGTGGGAGGAACAGTATGAAAGGGAAGAGCTGTAGCAGCTGTGAAAAATTCAAAGGGAGGTGCAAAGTTCCATGTGGCTGGAGAGTGGAATTTGTGAAAGCACAGGTAAGAAATGAAGTTGGAGAGAGTTTGTGTCACATTGATAAAGGGCTTGAACCTAAATTGTATATGGAGACCAAATTTACACTCTCCAGATGTTGTGGGAATCCCCAAACTGAGAACACAAAAACAGGCACTAGACCAATGGAACTGCTGGCTTCCTAGCAAAAATCTAAATCTAAGACTGTAGTCAAGGGCATTTATGCAACTCAGCCACAAAGATCCCACAGGAAAAAGAAACATCCTCTTAAAGTTGTTTTTGCTCATAAAAAAAATTACAAACCACAAGAAGAAAAACTCTGTTGTGAGTAAAATTCAGCAGAAACAAAAATAGGAGGGTGAGCAATCCAAGACCTTGAAATAACACAACAGTCTGAAAGACACTATTAAATAGGTTCCTAATTATGTGAAAGTAAGATGAAGGTAGCAATTATAGAGGGGGGGAAAAAAAAAAACAAAAAAAAAAGAAAACAAAAAAACAGGACACAAACAGGAGAAAAGATTGATTTGTAACATAAAAAAATCAGATTTTTTAAAAGTAATTTAAAATTTAAAATCTATCAGTGGATTATATGTGGACTACCAGTGCTTGGAAGATAGCTATAGGGAATATATGCAGAATGCAGCACAGAGAGTAAAAAAGATACTATGAGAGAAGGTGTGGCAGACAGACTTTTTTTTCCCCCCGAGATAGGACCTTGCTCTGTTGCCCAGGCTGGAGTGCAGTGGTGCTGTCATGGCTCACGGCAGCCTCAACTTCCCAGGTTCAGGTGATCCTCCCACCTAGCCTCAGCCTCCTTAGTAGCTGGGACTACAGGCATGTGCCAAGCTTATTTTTGTATTTTTTCTTTTTCTTTTTTTTTTTTCTTTTTTTGCAGAAAGGGGATTTTACCATGTTGCCCCGTTGGCTTGGAAATCCTAGACTTAAGTGATCTTACTGCATAGGCCTCCCAAAATGTTGGGATTACAGATGAGAGCCACTGCAACCAGCTGGCAGACACCCTTTTAAGTGAACGCCCCATGGTTGGTCCCCACCTCCTGGTGTTTACACCTTGTGTGCCCCTCTCCCTTTGAGTGTAGATAGAACCTGTGACTTGCTTTTGACCTACAGACTATGATAAAGACGAGGAGAAATATGCGATTATATGTACACAATTACATAATTATGTTATATAAAATGGTAACATCCATCTTGCTGGAATCTCTCCCTCCTTTTTTGGCTTTGAGGAAGTAAGCAACCATGTTGGGGAGCCCCAAGTGGCAAGGAGCTGAGGGCTGTTTTCAGGAATTGAGGGCTACTTCTGCCATCAGCCTCAGTGAACTTGATCCCTGAGTTCACTCCAGAAGTGGATCCCCCCATGGTTCAGCTCAGATGAGACCACCTCTCTGGCTCACACCTTGAATGAATGCTGTCTTGTGAGACCCTGAGCAGAGGACCTAGTTTAGTCGTGCCTGGGCTCCTGAACACAGAAACTGCGAGATAATAAATATGTGTTGTTTTAAGTTGCCAAGTTTGAAGTAATATTATTGCAAAGCAGTAAATAAATAATACAAATGGATTACATACACAAAGAATGGAATATAAAACTCAATAGATCTATAATATATATTCCAAATATATACATTCGGATATGCCTCTTGAACTCCAGAATGGAATATGTACACTGATTAATAACTGTATTTAGATATCCAACAGATCTTAAATTCATTCATTTATTCAATCAACGAAGGTATTAAAAATATTATCCACCAAATTTAAGTTATCACCCCCTTAGACCCACAGCTTCTCCCAAACAATCATGCTTCAAACTTTTAAAATCTATCTTCTCTACAACTATATGTGGTAGTGCAAAATCTCGTTTTTTCTTTATCACTGCAGCAGCCTCCTAGCTGTTTCTTTCTGGGTCCAGTCGTGCCTTTCTTTAAAGCCATTCTCTATGTAGAAGCCCAAGTGATCTTTCTAAAGTGCAAGTACAATCATGACATTTTTCTTATTTGAAACCCTTCAAGGATTCTCCATTTCTCTTATGGAAAATACCAAGCTCTCTGCCAAAGTGTATAAGGGCTTACTCCTGCTTCCTTCTACCGCCCAATCTTTCAGCACTGCCACTCTCTGTGATACCCCCTGCCACAGTGCACAACCTCTCCAGCCCCTTCTGCCTGAAACACAAGTACTGTGCCGTTGCTTCTTCCATAGTCTAACTCCCTCAAATCTTAGCTTAGGCTTCAGGAAACTTTCCTTAACCTTCTATATCCACCTGTAAGACTAGACAACATGCCCCTCCCATATGCTCCCTTACAGCTGGCACTCAGTTATACCCTAAGACTATTTGTTTAGCCACTTTTTTTTTTTTTTTTTTTGAGACAAAGCCTCACTCTGTCGCCCAGGCTGGAGTGTAATGGTGTGATCTCGACTCACTGCAACCTGCACCTCCTGGGTTAAAGTGATTCCCCTTCCTCGGCCTCCTGAGTGGCTGGGATTACAGGTGCCCACCACCACGCCCAGCTAATTTTTGTATTTTTAGTATAGACAACGTTTCACCATGTTGGTCAGGCTGGTTTCGAACTCCTGACTTCAGGTGATCCGCCTGCCTCGGCCTCCCAAAGTGCAGGGATTACAGGCGTGAGCCACCACGCCCAGCCTAACCCACATTCTTTACCATAACTTCAGCTTATTTTGAGCAAGCATAGTGTCTAAATCATAGTTCTACTCCCAGGACCTAGTATACAGTACGGCAAATAGTAGATATACATTAAACATTTGTTGAATAAGTAAAAAAGCAGAGAAGTAAGCTAGTTTATATTAGTAGTAATATTGGCAGTTGAGAAACAGATTTCTTCACTGATTTCCTACCTAACTCACTAAACTCAAATTTTATGCAGCACCATTTGCAGAAAAGGTTTCATTTTAATATTGCAAAATTAAAGCATAACAGTTTCTATTTTAAAATCTAGAAATGGCCAAAAGATCTTTTAAGAAAATGTAGTGAAGAATTTGGAAGATAAAAGATTTTGGTTGACCTCGTATTGAAAAAAGATAATTGAAAAGATAATGTATTTAAAATGGCTTATCACAGTTCCTGGCACAGACTAAGTCCTCAATGGTGTTAATCGAACTTAATTGTCTCTCCATGCTCCTCAAACACTGATTTTTCCAAATTTGCCTATTCTCTCTACTTCCCTATTTTGCAAAAGGGAAGGTAATAAAACCCACTTGCCATGTACGCACACAAAGAAGAAGGCATGGCCAAACACAGAGACATAGCCCTGTTTAGTTTAATGTTAAATCTGAAAAATGGAACAAATGGAATTCGTTTTTATTCAAGTAAATATAGGCTATGTTTTAGAAGCTTGGTCCAGAGGAGTTAGTGTAAATTTCTGTCATTTGGGTAAAACAGCCCCTCTTAGAACCAGGTTGAACAATGGCTAGCTTTGGCAGGGACAATGTAAACCAATAATAAGAACAATTAAGGTTGTAATCAACTTTAGAAGGCCAACTAGAGGATTACTTGCCAGAGAGGAAACATACATGCGACTTTACTTGGATGCCACAGTGTTTGCACGCAGTGACACTTTCGCAGAAAGAGATCGCAGTTCAGGAAGATCAGCACTAGTACTTCTGTTGTGTGTGTGTGTGTGTGTCTGTGTGTGTGTATGCATGGCTGGTGGACATTTTATCATACAAGACATAGTCAAGGCAAACAAATACAAATACCATTAGAAGATGAGAAAGAGAAGATACAGAAACAAAGATTTTATTTTTCTGTGCAAATATGTAAAAGCCATAGTCACACACATGCACTTGAAAATACAGAAGAACAAAAAGAAAAGGGAAACATTTTTTAAAGTCAGATACCTCACGACAACAAGACATTTGGAAAACAGAAAAGCAACTGACAATTACAGCGACAGCAGAGGCCTCAGAATTGTGCAGAGAAAGAAATTGTGAGTGAATATTTCTTAACCATATTTGGTAGAGAACATATTACATTTGGAACAGCCTGTAAGTGCGTAAGTACAGATATGTCTAGAAGGGAGTAAATGTGAAAACTATACATTTGGTCTTTGACTATAATCTATTTTATGCTTATTGCAAATACTTGTGAACGCAAATATTGACGGGAAGGTTTTCCCCATGTCTTTTGTCACAAAATTTAACTTTGGAACAAATCATCTGAAGCAGCGGCATCACACATGCAGTCTTGGATGTGAAGAAAATGGATGAGTAAAAAGGAAAATCTTCACAATTAGTAGCTCCCAGTTTGAAATGATTGCCACTACTCCAAAAGATAGGAATTTGCTATATAAAAATTGTCTATTACTATCACAAGACAGAATACATTTTCTTTGCTTTTGCAGTATATTACTTCATACTATATGCTACATGTACTCTATAACAAGGATATTATTTTGTTCTTGTTTGTTTGAATGGTATATTTAAATTTACCTTGGTCATTACCACAGAAAAACAACTTTCTTAACTGGGACTAAATAGATGTCACCCAAAGGATAAATTGTCCTCACGTTTTCAAACCAGGACAGCTCCTAAAGTCATAGACATATTTACAAAATGACATTTGGCAGGCCATTGTTATTTTAGTTGCTTTCTGAATTAATTCATAGGATCAAACTATTTTTCCTTTAAATGAACACAAATAACATCTTCTTTAGAAGGGTGTATCTACACAAAGATATTTAGCATAAATGATAACATACTGGTGGAAACAATGAAAACATTAACAAAGTTTTAAAATATTATTATTTTATAATCTCTGAAATCTTTATAATAAAGAATATATTAATTTTTGCATATCTTATTAATTTACTTTATAGATCCGTCATTTCAGGTATACATTTATTTTTAAAAATCATAATGTCAAATATATTTTGGTTATGATGTATACTATGCTTTCATATTTTTTTCAGAAAGATACTTAAGAAAATAAATTTACTTGCAAATCTTAGAAAACCATGCCTCTAAGAAAATTCAAGTTTTACAATATATACTTTTAAATTTATGTATAAACTACAGTTCTTATTTTTATTAAATATTCATTGAAAAGCAACTGAAATTAGTCCATGTGATAGAAAAGTCAAGGAGCTCATAAATTTAGAAACAATTAACAAAAAAATTGTTCTATTTGTTAGGAAAAGGGAAAGTATTGCAGGAAAAGAAATAGAGAAAGGATTATTTGTAACTTTGTTAGAGGGACAGTTATGGAATCCAAAATTATACCAGTGTGGTATAATTTGAGTACTGATACTAGATAATTGTTTTTCTACAATTTTAGGGACTTGATGTAAATTCCTGAGTTCTCTCTCTATATATTTATCACATATCAGAGAACTGGTAACAATTCACTTGAATAACTTCATGTAAAAACATAGATGGATATAATCAGTAATAATCAGTAATTCTCTCTCTCTCTTTTTTTTTTTTTTTTTTTTTTCCCTAGACGGAATCTCACTCTGTCGCCCAGGCTGGAATGCAGGGGTGCAATCTTGACTCATTGCAACATCTGCCTCCCAGGTTCAAGCAATTCTCCCTCTTCACCTTCCTGAATAGCTGAGATTACAGGCACGTGCCACCACTCCCAGTTAATTTTTGTGTTTTTAGTAGAGATGGGGTTTTGCCATGTTGGCCAGGCTGGTCTCAAACTCATGGCCTCAGGTGTTCTGCCCACCTTGGCTTTCCATAGTGCTGGGATTATAGGAGTGAGCCACCGCACCTGGCCTGTAATTCTCAATTTTTGTGTCATAAATAATAGATAAGACTGAAAGAACAGAAGTGAAAATAGAATCATAGTGATTGAGGGCAACTTACAATGTGAAAATAAATGTACCCAGAAATAGAGTGGGAAGAAATTGCAGTGGTCATTCATGTATAGAAGTGTTAAGGAGATATTTCTAGTTATATTAAGAACACTTTTTTCACATTCAAAGCTAGAATAGGAAAATACTTCTTTATTATACTTTAAGTTCTAGGGTACATGTGCACAATGTGCAGGTTTCTTACATATGTATACATGTGCCATATTTGTGGGCTGCACCTATTAACTCGTCATTTACATTAGGTATATCTCCTAATGTTATCCCTTCCCCCCTCCCCCCACCCCACGACAGGCCCCGGTGTGTGATGTTCCCCACCCTGTGTCCAAGTGTTCTCATACAGACAAAGTACTTCTGATATGTTTAAAATAAGCCTTGAATTTATTTTAATTATTGAGATAGTTTTTATTTCCATTTTTTCCCCCAGAGATCTAAAACTAATCAAGGCATTTTTTGAAATTCAATGGCTTTTTTTTCAATTGGGAATGTTCAAATATATGTTAATAATCTTCCTGTTCACCCCACTCAACAACTGGCTCGTCATTCATGCGCAAAATGAGGTAAGAAAGAAGCTGAAAAAGGTTCTGCCAGAATAAGAGAGAGACATAAAAGGAGAGGTCGCTTACGTCCACCTCGCAGCGCTCGCCAGCAAAGGCAACATCACAGAGGCACTGGAATTTGTTGAGTAAGTCCTGGCACAGTCCTCCATTGACACACGGATCAGAGGCACACTCATCAATGTCCTTTTCACACCTTCAAAATAAACAGAACAACAGAAACCCAGGTCCCTGTTGAATACATTGGTTGTGAAATGGGAAGAAAAGTTTGCCTTATCTATCTGGAACAGCATAGTCTTGTCTACCCATCCACACGTACTTTATATATACTTGATAATGTCGGAGATGTTTCTTAAAATTTCTTTAACACATTTGGGGTTTAATGGAAATAATTTGTACACATATATATACATATACACATGGAATTAATTAAAATGAGAAAATAGATGCAAATATTTAGAAACCAAGAGAAAAGTGGGCCATGCATACACCAGTGTCACGCTCAAGAGCATTAGTGGGGTTGCCACCTTATATAAATGTTCACTTTATTAGGCGCACAAGGAGAGAGGCTGTATTTTGCCATCTGGAGTCTGCAGGGCAAGCTTACATTCACGCTATCAGGATCCTCAAGCATCAGAGCTCTCAGGCTAAGGGAAAAGCCCACCAAAGAGAAACAAAACAACAACAACAACAACAACAACAACAAAACAGAAGAAGAAAATGAAGGAGGAGGAAGAGGAGGAGGAGGAGGGGGAGTTTATTCTGAGAGTTTTGAATTATTTTCCATAGAAATCCTTTTTTTTCTAACAAAAGCAAAAATTGATAATTAGAAGATTGTACTTGCTGATAAATCTGTGTTCCAACAGCCAAGCATAATTTCTGAAATGTTGAGGTAGAATGACTTTCAAAAGCCAAATTTTCCAAGACAAGTGACATCAATTCTCAGGTAAATTGAAGTTTTCTTCTTCCTGGGACGTTGTCATTTTTTAACCTAATTTTCCACCAAGAATTTGTTTTTCTGTATATTCATGGATTAAGCCACCAATCATGTATTCAGTCACTCAGTGGATATTTATTTAACACATACTATGTGACAAACACTCTGCTAAGACCTTGGGATAGAACAGTAACTAAAGCGACTATTTTACTTTTGAAAATTTGTATAAAATCTTAGCTCTAAGATCCCTACAGTGCAGCTTATAATGTTGAAATTTGATGTAAACAATTTTTAATTTTCCTTTATTCTTTCCCTCACCTTCCAAAATGTAAAACTTGCACGTATGGGCCAGAGACTAATCACTAGGCTCAAAATGAAAGGGGATGAGGTAGTGGGGCAAGGCCAGCCCAAGGTATAAAGGAAAACAAAGATTTCTTCCAAGAAAAACACCTCCTTATCCCGTTGGATACCAAGCATAGCTGAGACATTTTGTTTTCCTTTTTTGGCTTATGCTTCTGGACTGGAGGGAGACTTCTCCGATTAGATCTGAGCAAAACTTGACAACTCTCAGAAGCCTGCCAAGCATTCTCGGTCTTGGGTGGGCCAGAGTGTTCACATCATCCATCATTCAAAACCTGTCAGGATGACACTAATTTGGAGGTTTAATCAAGGCAGGAGAGAAGCCAATTTATTTGAGGATAGCTTTTCAATATCCTTGGACGCAATGGAAGTCACATTTCCCTAGGCCATGGAAGATAGCCCACGATTTTCTATTTTCCTCTAACTACTCCATCACTTTCTCACCTATTTTTCTGTTGAAACAGTCAACAATAGATACACATGTATTATCAGCATCATTGTCGTTTTTATTAGAGGTTAATTAATGCATGGAAAGTAAAAATAAATCTATTAACATCCAGTCAATTAAGTAATGATGGTGAAGGACTTTGAAAGCATAGAATCTACTGAACACAGGTTCAATGTTTTAGAAATATCTAGCGTCACGTAAGTTTTTCCAGTAGAAAAGTCTCCTGGGAAAATAAGGAAAACTCTAAGCTTTCTTTTCTTTCTATGTTTCAAATATATTTGAATCTAAATGCCAAATATAAATTTTGTAAACTAATAAATATCAGAGGACACTGAAATGTTTGTTGTAAATAGAAACAATGTGTGAGTGGCAGAGAAAAATAATCCAAGGTTTTGGATGAGTTCTATGCATTGTGCCATTAGGCAGAAACTGTGATGTCCAACCAGGAAGCAACCCGCACTTGACAATAGTGGAATTACTCAGAATTAATGACAAGAAAATATTTGCAATATTTTGAAAGATACATGGAATTGGAATACAACTGAATGGTCTCAGTTAATAAGTTGCAGAACCAAAACTGGTGCAACAGAAAGCAGAATGTGACTCAGGGCTATCTCCTTCCACGCACATATAGACTTGGAATGCCTGTACCACACAGAACCAACCACAGAAGGCAGGCTGCAAATAAAAGAGAACGTTGGAAGGGTAAAATGCAGGTGCACCCTAGACTCCCCACTGTTTTGTTGTAAAGGTGGCAAAAGATCTGTATCTTTGTGTTGCAAAAGAGGCCAGCTAAAAACCAGAAAATTCAAGTTAATCCAGAGGGCACTTGCCAGAGAGCACTCACATATCCATTATTTTATTAACTATGCTTATGGGAAATATTGATTCAGTCAAAATATCTTTGTCAAATATGTCTGAGCTTAGTTTATTTGATTTTTTTAAATGTAGGAAGTTTGATCAGAGACCACTGTGTCTTACCCTGGATGATACATGAGATGGAAGAACATCTTTCTCATTAAAAAAAAAAAATGTGGTGAGCAAAGATTTATTCATACAGTTATGCTGGCACATCAAATAGAAGAGCAGAGGCTTTGAAGGCAGCTCAACCTTACTGCAGCATACATGTGGATAGGCCCTTCATACATCACTTAACTTCTCAGCCTCAGTTTACACATATGCAAAATAAAAATCATAAAACTTTCCTTACAGAGCTATAAGAATTAGAGACGGGATTTGTAAGGTGCGTGGCACAGGTTAACTATTTATTATCTGCTTATATAGTATCTGTATTTTATAGAGCCCTGGTTCATAACTGTTTTGGGGACATGCATCCCTTTGAGCAGCTGATAAAAGCTATTTAGTATGCATTCTTTCTACCCCTGAACTTACCCCTAGCCACTTAAATACATATTCTAATTTTCCTGTATTTTCAGCAGGTCACAGATTGCCTGAAGCCATTGACCAACTCCATTTTAAGAATTCCTATATGAGGTGAAGCGTTGAAGAATTTCTCTGGGAAAAGTAGAATCATATGGATAAGGTATATATACTTTTGGGTTGTAGGCAATTCTATGAGGCAATCTTTTAGTTGTAATTTATTTTACTTCTACAGCAACCGTATTTGCATCATGTATTAGAGTTAGTAACAAAAAAAGAGACATGAATTCAGAAGTACTTATAAGAAAGAAAAATAGCACATTACACATTTAAAAAAAAACCATTTTCCCTATTTGAAGTTTTGTCCAATAAAATGTTCTCTCCTTTGACCTAAACTGTAGTTTTTCTTCTTTTTTATTGTTTCACTCTGTGTGAACCTCTGTTTCAGCATAGATTTTCCTATGGGAACTGAGATAAAAAATTAGAGGAGAAAATGAACTTTGAGTAATCCCATCATTCTTTAGCCCAGAGTTCTCTTCCAGAAAGCTCTAATGTGACTCACCGTTCTCCAGTAAAACCTGGCCGGCACATACATTTTAATTCAGCCTGGAACTCCGTGCAGTTGCCTCCATTGTAGCAAGTGAGATTTGTCTCCTCATTCCCACAGACTGTTGAGGGTAATGTGCTCTGTCTAGAGAGATAAAAAGCAACAGCCACAGCTGTTCATCTTGTTCATCTCATTCAAGAAAACTTTTTTGATAAATTCATCTATGTAGTCAGTGCCAAGCTAATTAAGTACTCAGGCTGGAGGAGCTACAAATGCTTAATTGTGCTGCATTATACAAGAATCGCTTTCTCCAGTAAAAAGCTCCTGCTGGAGGGTTCTATGACAAGCATGGCTATACATCTTCCATTTCTACACAGTTTTCATTTGTGAGATAAGATCTATGCCATGGGGTGGCAATAAATTTTGGGTTGGAAAAGAACTTGCTATAACTAGATTTGCTGCTGCTTTGCTAATAAATCAATAAAGGCCATAAGAAAATTGCACCTCTACAAAGGCCAGGAAAGCAAGGACAGCACTCTAGTACCCAAGCACTCATGTGATTTCTCTATTGGCTTTCAGAGCTGAACTCCAGTTGCCCTGCCAAGACTTGCTGCTCCCTATGTAATAATTCATAGCTTCGAAGAATGCAAGCCAAATGCTGTCCAGGAGCTTTGTATATAGCACACGATGGTAACTGCATGTGAATTCAGAGTGTGACTCTCTGGTATGGCAACAAAGCTTTACATGTTAAAGAATCCTTATAAAAGGTGGAACAAGTATTAGAAGCTAAGCAGAACTTCACTGTAAGACAAAATCTAGTAGTGTGAAGGGACTGATGTTTAAAAAGAATTTAATAGTGTTGCTTAGGCCCTTTGACCCACTGTGTACGTGCATGGCATCAGATAACTAATAAATATTCAGGAAGTGTAAAATGAATTGAATTTTGCCCCTGTTGTGTGTGCTGCAGCTAATGTGGATAGACTAGCTAATATGATGCTAAGTGTGTCTCTTCCCACAAGAGCTAATCAATTCTACTTTAAAAAGAAGATATCATAAAGACTTTTCAAAAGAGTAAAAAATGTCAACCAGCTTTGAAAGAGGTCAATTAGCAATGCAAATATGAAGCTTTGTATACATCTTGGTTTTAATAAACAATTCCTGAATCTTATTAGAAGGTACTTTTGAGGGCTTTTGTCTTTCAGAACTTGACTTTGATGAATTAGGCAGAAAGGAATTCTAGAGAACTACTTACTAGGGCCTATGTGTTTATTTTACTCATCAAAATTCACAGTGAAATGTACTGAATTTGATCCTGAATTCTTCTTGGTTTTAAACAGGCAGGTTACCTGTTGGGAACACTTAGCACCTATAACGGTGCCTTGCTTTCTCAGGCTCAGAACAACAGTAACTGTTAGGGAGAGATGTACAACTTCGTATAGGCATGCCTACATGTTATGTTTGCCAGGAGATTCATGCAATTAAGGTACCACCTCTGAATTAGTGTAATGTCTACAGGCTGCCAACCCATTCCAGGTGTTCTTGCCGAAGTTCTGGAATGTATTACTTGTTAATAATAACCCTCTCACCTCCCCATAATGACTCAATTATTTAGTAAATTTAAAGCGGTGTAAGTTGTAAAAACAATAATAACTTCTTACATGGAAATACTGAAGCAATGTGACTTAGAAGAAAAATACTCTTTCTTATCTCTGTTTATATAGCCTGAAATGGAGGTGGTTACAAGAACTAAAATACTGCTTTTGTAGTTGTAGAAAAATGTGAAATACTTTGAAATGGGCAAAGAATATCACTGCGTATTCTTTCAATGCAATACTGGGTTTATATAAAGGACCATCTAGGATTATCCACTTTTGCAGTGGTCTGAGCCTTATATTTTCTTCGCTAAGCTATATTACAATTCTGTAAGTTGTAAAAAACAACATTAATATGAAAATCTTGTTTATCAAAATGCAAATTAATTTATCTGTAGTGAGCCGTATAACTGATTATCACACTATAGAAAAGATGACTTCAAATACTAGTTTTCTTGCCCTATGGGATATTAAACAGTTTTGTATTTATTAGTAAATTCATTCACTCATTTTTGTTTGTATATATACATATACATATTCTTTAGATTGCCCTTTGAATTAGTTTTTATATCTTACTAGTTTCCTCAATAATTAATGACAAAATAATGGAAACATATTTATTTTATATTTGAGAATTATAATACCACTGTTTTGAAATTACAGTTGACCCTTGAACAACACGTTTGAATGGTGTGAATTCACTTATATGTGGATTTTCTTTCACCTCTGCCACCACTGAGACAGCAAGACCAACCCCTTCTCTTCCTCTTTATCCTAATCAACATGAAGACAATGAGGATAAAGATCCTTGACCATCAATTTCCGCTAATGAATAGTAAATATGTTTTCTCTTTCCTATGATTCTCTTAATAACACTTTATTTTCTCTAGCTTGCTTTATGGTAAGAAGACAGAAGAATATGACACACAAAATATGTGTTAATTGACTATGTTATTGTTAAGGTTTCTGGTCAACCAGGCTGATAGTTACGTTTCGGGAGAGTTAAAAGTTAAATGTGGATTTTCAACTACACGTCGGCACCTCTAACCCCTGCATTGCTCAAGGGTCAGTTGTATACTTTAATGTACTCTTTTCGGGATTTTATAGTATTTACCTGCCTGAAATACCCCTGGGCATTATTTTAGCAGTAGAAGTCACGCCTTCCCTAACAATACTACATTTCAGCTTTTGCACTTATTGTAAATGTATTTGTTTCCCAAGGCCTTGAAGCTGTCAGACCCTGGGGCTACAGTTCATGAGACACATTTTCACACAGATGACTGAGAAAATATTTTGCTGAAAGTCTAACTTAAACACTACCTTTCTGACTTGTAGAATATCGTAGTGTGTGAGATCCTGTCTTAACATGAGCAAGTTGTGATGGAAGTGACCAGTGTTAGCCCTGTTCAGCACAGTATATATGTATACCTCGAGAAGACAGCATTCCAATTTGACAAGAACAGTGATGCAGAGTACAGCTTCAAAGACCAAGCTTCATATGGACTTTATGCTCACCTGCAAAATTTTCCTGTAAAATTTCCAAAACAGAGGCAAGAATAGCCATTAGTATCACTAATGCAGGTGGCTCCATTTGCACACTGGTGACTCTGGCAGTTGTCTATATCCACTTCACAGTTCCCACCAGTGTATCCAGGCTCACATGTGCAGTGGTAGGCTGCAACTCTGTCAGAGCAGTTGCCATGGATACAGGGATTTGAGAAGCATTCATCAGTGTTGAGTTCACAGTGTTTCCCTGACCATCCCAAGGGACAGGAGCAATGATAAGAGCTATAGATGTCTTCACAGTTTCCTCCATGCAAGCAGGGGTTGGAATTGCAGACACTTAATTGCAAACACCCAGTGACCACTGAATTGGTAGAGATTTTGAGAAATTGCTCTTCCTGAGGTCTATTAGTGAAACCATGAACATTTTCAAAGTAAGAGAGATAAATGCCTCCGATTTCTATTGTACTTAGACACCCTTGCAGGCCCTTTATATTGTCAATAGCTCCATCACCCACATAAATATCTGTATTATCCTTCAAAAAGTTGAGGCTTCCAGTAGCAATTGTGCTGGTCACAAACGGTGTTTGGTTGTCCACTTCCATTTGCCACCTGGAGGTCTGGGACATTGGGTCTGTCATGGAAAGAGTCACTTCATGCCACATGCCATCATTCACTGACTGCAAACTTGTCAGACTTAGCATATAAAAGCTGTTGCCACTTTGCAATTGAAAGAATAATCTGGAATCTTGAATGCTAATATTAAGAAATTCAGGCTCTTTTTCTGCATGCAATATTATTACATTTGCATCCCTTGTTCTGAAACCGAATGTGATATTGGTGAGTTCTCTGGTAATATTCCCATTGCTTCTGAATAATATTTGACTGCTTTGTCCATTAAAAACAGCATTTGCAATACCTAATGAGACAAGATGATAATAATCAGCAACTTTATTAAATCTATAGTTTGCTTCATTACCTTTATTAATAGTAATGATCATCGTGTTAATAACATTGCACATTGACTATCTGATACATGTTACATACTGTGCTAGTTGCTTTTATATTATTCCTAATATCAAACTTTTGAATACAGGTATTATTATTAACCCCATTTTATGGAAGAAGAAGTTGAGACTCACAGAATTTAAGTAATTTTGTTCATGGTGATGTAATTAATAAATAAGAAAGCCAGAATGTCAAACCTGGATGGTTTGGTAGCAAAACCAAAACTATACATTTCCAGTGAAATCCTAACACATGCCAATTTTTATTTTGCATTTGCTCCCACAAATAAAGCATTGATAATTCATTTTACACATAAATAAATTGAGCCAAAAGAAATCGCAAATCTAGCTTGGTGACACAGAAAATTAACCGTGGAGTCTGGCTTCTGATTAAGCTGAAGAGTAGGCAGTTAAAAGTCGCATTTCAAGTGACTGACTTACTTACCTGGTAAAACTCCAGTTATTTAACAAGCTGCAAATTCTGTATCTACACCCAAGTACTTTCATATACAACCATATCAATTGCTCTCCCACTATATGTGAGCACAGCACTTTGGGCAATCCTATTGCATTTCTCTATTACAAACTTTTTCCCCATACTGCAAGACGATTAGCGAGCAACTTGTTCTCTCTCTTAAAATATCGAATTCTATCTCAGCTTATGATCTCACATAATATTTTCTTGAGAAAACAGAGCTACCTCAGATATCCATCAAATCTGTAAACCCAATATTATTTGGATCCACACTGTATTCTATCCTGCTGTAATAGATGAACTGTCTGTATTCCCACCAATGTCAACTCTACCAGTTATGCCCTGGGTCCTACTGATTTTCACCTTTTAAACATATTATTTCTCTATGCAATCTTTTTCTTTCCTTCATAATAATTTCCCCTTCCATTTTGCTGTTTCCCATCGATATACAAATATGTGCAATTGCTTTAATCTTAAAAAATAAAAATACATGCAAAATAGTACCCTGACATCCCCCAATCCTGCTGCTTTTTTGTCGATTTTCTTTACCAGCAAAACTTCTAATAGTTTTATATCCCCATTGTCTCATTTTATCATTCCTCATTTTCTCTTTTATATATGCCACTCAAGCTTTTGTCCCAGTCATTTCACTAAAACCACTTTCATGGTTATAATGAATGACCTCCACGCTACTCAATGCAGTGGCCAATTATCTATTCTTATTGTGTCACACTTTTCAGTAGCAAATGACCTGAAAACACTATGATTACATTATCAGGCGCTACACCCAACCACCATCATCTTTCATTAAGACTAATTACTTCTTAGTGTCCCTGCTTCTGCTGCTCTGCAGATCAATATAACAACCACTCCTTAGTCAAACTCCATTAGTTAGCATCACATCTAAAAAGAAATCCTAAACATAACCACAAGAGTGTACATGATCTGAGTCAGTTGTGGGTGTAATCTCAGCTATCTGGGAGGCTGAGAAGGGTAGATAGCTTGAAGTCAGCAGTTTGAGACCATCCTGGACAACATAATAAGACCCTGTCTCTCTTTTAAAGAAAAAAAATTCATGACAAAATTCTGTCATGTTAAAAAAAAAGCATCTACATGATCTGACCTCTGATTAACTCTCCAATTCCAATTCCTACCACTCTCTTTCTCATTAACATGCCACAGCCACAGTTTTTCGCCATTCATTGAAGATACACCAAGCTTGTTCCCAACGCAGGCCTTCTACGCTTGCTGTTACTTATATCTGGAATACTATTTCCCCAGATCTTCTTATACTTGGCTCTTCTGAGTGTTAATATCTCCTCAAATGTCGCCTCCTCTGAGAAGCTTTCCCTGACTATCCGAGTTAAAAAAACTGCCTTCCTGCATTCACTGTCTATGCTTAATTTTCTTCATAGCTCCCATTACCACTTAAAATTATGTTTATTTGTTGACTTGTTCCTTGACTGTCTTTCTGCACTAGGACGTAAGCTTTATGAAACCAAGGATCTTCCCTGCCTAGGTTATCACTAAATCCCTATGCCTGTGCCTGTGTGTCCCTGATGTATAGTAGGTGCTCAGTAAACAGAATTAAATGAATACTCTATGAAAATAACTCCATCCTGTATCCTGAAAAGTGAGATAATGATTAGAAACCACAGCAGGAGAAAATTTCAGTGTATCATTCAAGTGTATTATTTGACTTAATTAAATAAGTCAATTACCTTGATCTTACTGTTTTTTACTCTGTGTGTGTGTGTGTGTGTGTGTGTTCAATCAGCTTTGGAGTTGGGAATTTAGGGAAAAAAAGAGCAACAAGTGTTTCATTACATGTTTTTAAGTAAATGTTAAAATGAAAAAATCTCATTAATTCTCCAACTCTGAAATGAAGACTATGGTCTATAATGCTATATAAATATATTTATTAACTCTGCTGAGCACACTGAAATCATGTCTTCTGATCTGGGTAAAAACCACGATATACATAACCACTTTTGCACTTCGCCTTTTCTTTGGGGAACTGTGCCATAATAAACACACCTGTAATTAAGGTGAGTTGTAAATGTTTAAATCTTGGTACGATACGGAGATAGAGATGATTATAGCCCTAAAGGCAAACTCAGGGTAATGTATCAGCTGTACTCTCAAGAGTATCTTGTTCCATTAGACTTAATCTTTTCAATATATTTTCCTTGGAAAGAAAATATAATAGGGTCATAAGATCACATAAAATTAAAATTATATAGAGTAGTAAAAGTGAATTCTGGGTTAATAGCTATCAATTAGAAAATTGATTTATAATTCCTATTGTACACCTCCTATTTATTTATGTTTTCTCTCTTCACTAAGTTAAGCTATACTTTAAAAATGCTACTGGGACTTTTTGGGTGTGTCTGAGCTGGACTTACTACTGTTTTGCTATCGGCAATGTTGTAGCAGTAAAGGTTCACTTCACTTCTTTCTGACACGTTTGTCCAGCTCCTAAACTGCTTGATGTGTAGATTGCAGAGCAGTGTGCATCAGGGCTATTGTTTTGGGGCTGCTACTGTTTTTAGAAATCCTATTCCTTTTTCCTGTGAAAATATTCAAAACGATTCGGACACCAGGTAGAACACAGCTGAGACTAACAACTTTAGTATTTCTATCAAAAGATCAACAGTAAAACTAATAATTAAGAAATTATTTTAGAATAATAGAAGTAGAATAATGAAAAAGTATCATTTAAAATTTTGTGCCTCATTAAAAACCAATTTACATTCTTTATGCCAAGTCATCATGTTTTCTCTACATGTGTAGTACATATTTCTTAAATATGAAACATAAAAGTACACATATTTTTCTAGAAAACTTCCCTAAGTATACATACAGTGTAATGTATTTCATACAGGTCTTTTAAATAATATGATTTTGAAGTATAGAAACATAAAAATAAATACATTTTTCTCTTTTTCTCAGTTACTTGGGGGCCCAGGCTAGATAGCATGTCATTGCTACTGACCTTAAGCCAAACTATCCTCTAGTTCCATTCCATTATATTAGTGCAGTATTTTTATTTTTTTTATTATTATTTTTTGAGACAGGGTCTTATTTTATTGCCCAGGCTGGAGTGCAGTGGTGTGATCCTGGCTTACTGCAGACTCAAATTCTTGGGCTCAAGCAATCCTCCCACTTCTGCCTCCTAAAGTGCTGGGATTATAGGCGTGCATCCAGCATCCTGCATGTATTTTTTTTTATAGTAAGCAGATAATGTACTTAATGTCCACAGTAGTTAAGTGAAAATATTAAGTAAATTTGAAGAAAATAATATCAATTTATTTAACAAATATTTACTAGCAAGAAACCACATAGAAAATTTTCTTGCCTTGTGAAGCTTATATTCTCATGATGAAAGAGATCATAGACAAATATATCAATGCACATGTAACAAAATATCAAGGAACAATAAGAGATATTAATAAAAACAAAGCCAAGTTGGAGGATGTTTGTATAGAAACCTAAATGAAGTGACAAAGGTGACCTGTGAATCTCTGGGTTAACAGAGTTCAGGAGGGAGGTGGTGGTGTGTGGGCCTGACTGTATGGTGTAAAAGAGAGAATGGAGTGATAATGTTGGAAGCATATTGCAGACAACACATTAGAGGGTTTTTCTTCTCCCTATTCTTTAAGGCAGAGAAATGGAATGGTAGCTGGTAGGAATAGGAGTGAGGGAGTGTCAAAGGAAATGTTTTGTAGTGATGGAAAAATCGATACTGGTGTGTGAGAGAAAATTTTAGGAGCACAATCTTTGAATAAGGGGAGGAAATTAGAATTCAGTGCAAACATAGAGGGTTGGCTATAGACTGGACTGTGCATTATTTGAAGTAGGTGAGAAGACAGAATATAAATAACAGTATAGTTAGTGGGTGGATGTGTCAAAATTGTGAATACTGTATAGTATTCAAATTGCTAACATTTGGAAAAGTGTGTTTTGTAATGCAGAAGATGGACAGGAAAACCTTTCACAATGAGGGAAAGTCTCATAGCAAACATTGAGTGCCTAACATGTTTATTTACACATAAGGTCACAGAATCATCACAAAGAAACTGAAAAAGTAGAAATTGTTCTCTCTGTTTCACAGGTGAGGAAGCTTTAGATGATGGAGATCACATGAATTGCCTGAGGCCTCATAGTTAATAAATGACAATGTGTAACACGCACATATTTATTCTGTGTTCCCAGTAATGAGGGAAGGAAAGTCAAATACTACCTTGCTAATTCTTCTTTAGGAAATCAGCTTTAAATGATTAAGCATCTAGGTTTAGTGTTGCTCTGACCTCCATTTCCTATCCAGACACCCACCAAAGGCAGGATGAGGCAAGAGGCCAGTCAGGTTTATTAGCCTACTCACATAGGGGAAACAACCATAGATTTTAATAAGCTGGCTTTGTCTATACTCTTTTTCTGTGTTTGCTCTTGGAACAACTCAGATGTCCCAATTTAACTGGCGAGATGATAGGTTTGAACTCTACCTACATTCAAATCCTTGAAGCACCGGCTGGCACTGGGCTTCGTGAGGACACGGGCTGAATCCACACCACTGAACCTCCTCACAGGCTTTCCCACTCGTGTGGGCAGGACAGGAACAGGAGAAGTCATCCCACAGGGAATGGCAAACACCTCCATTGCGACAGGGGTTGGACTGAGGGGAAAAGAAATCAAAGGTATAAAAAGCACTGGCAAATAAATAGAAAAATGTTGAAGGTGAGACCACATACCTGTTATTTTTAAAATGCTAATTTCCCTGCATTTCTACATTTTAAACTTTTAATATCCATTGTTAACTAAATAGAATGAAAATGACTACTGCCATTACCAACTACTTTCTAAAAGAGCAGAGTGGTGGCTGAGAGAGAAAAAAGATATAAAATTGATCTATAGCACAGGGAGGATTTTTTCAAGTATAGCAGCGTCCTCTGTAATTTACAAATTACCAGACACTTTTCACATGCACTAATTATCATTTGAGGAAGGATTCTTACTCCTGGTTTTACACTTGATAAAAAGAAGGTGTTTCCAGTTGCCCAAGATCCTATACAGAAGCAAAACAGTGAAACTTGGTACCTAGGTCCTCTGGATCCCAACTCAGTGATTGCCCTTCCCACACTGATCTGCCTCTGAATCACAGACATAGTATTATTATTTGAGTTTTCACAAGCTTGCTCACAAAAAGTATTCAAAATGAAAGTATTTAAAAAGAAATTTATTAGAGCATGGACTGTCTCTGTCCCGGGTCTACTATTAACATATGATTTAGGCTAATTATATAACCTTTCTTTTTTTTTTTTTTTTTTTTTTGAGACGGAGTCTCGCTCTGTCGCCCGGGCTGGAGTGCAGTGGCCGGATCTCAGCTCACTGCAAGCTCCGCCTCCCGGGTTCCCGCCATTCTCCTGCCTCAGCCTCCCGAGTAGCTGGGACTACAGGCGCCCGCCACCTCGCCCGGCTAATTTTTTTTTTATTTTTTAGTAGAGACGGGGTTTCACCGTGTTAGCCAGGATGGTCTCGATCTCCTGACCTCGTGATCCGCCCGTCTCGGCCTCCCAAAGTGCTGGGATTACAGGCTTGAGCCACCGCGCCCGGCCTATATAACCTTTCTAAACTTCAGTTACTTTATCTGTAAATAACATACATTGGGACAACAACAATGCCTGCTTTCCACTGTAGTCCTTCAATAGAACTAAATAGATTAAGCCATGTAAAATACTGCCTAGTTCATTGAAAACGTTCCATAACAATGTTACAATAATTCATTTGTGTATATTTAGAACCAAGCTTAGTGGAGGGCCATAGTTGGAGCTCAACAAATGTTCAACACATAGAAATGCATTTCCCTTTTTCCCTTTGAAAGGTCATGCAGAGCTGACAAGTTCTTGTATTTAAGCAGCTCTTAGAAGAGTACATAGAATATTTAAAGTAAAGCATGGGCTTTGAGAAATTATATTTCAGAGGATTTCAACTACCAGAAGGAAATTACCTCTCAGATTTCTCTTGTTGTTGCTGACTTAATAAAAGTTCAAAGCAATAGTAGCTGGGCATTTAAAATAGAGTTAACAATATCATCCAAAAAGAGTTAATTCAGTTAAACCTCTGGGGAGCCATTAGGAGTTTAGGAATTGAAATATTATTATACTTAAGTAATTTGATTTTGTGAGGGTGAGAGAAGTCTATAGCTGAAGTTATTTTGGTTAATTAAATGGATCATGATGCCAATAAGATCAAGGCCACATTTCTATGCCTCAATGTAAATTTCACAGTCTTGTTGGAAAAATATAGATGAAATATCATTCTATGGTGGTGGGTAACATCATCTTTATACAGAAAGAATGGTTTTATTAAGTTATCTTCTTAATAAAATAAAAGTTTAACATGTATTATATACCTAGTTTGTATGAGTAATCATTACCTTGCAGCTGTTGTCTCCAGGACAGCCTTGGGTTACATTGACAAGAACTGGTTTGAGAGACACATTATTTGTTGAATTTGGAAAGAATTCCAGATTTTGGTTGTTTAGTCTTACATCTTGGATACAGCCTTTGAAGAATCCACCATTAAGTTCAGTCTCCTGCTTGTCAGGTAGGCCACCAATGTAGATGACATCTCCCTTTTGGATTTTCCACGTAGAAGCAGAAATAAATCCTAGGTTTTGTGAAGATTGATACAGTTCAATTTTATTTGGCTTGATTTTCAAAGATATCAAGTGGACATTTCCATCATTAAGAACAAATTTTACTACTAATTTGGGAGAGTTTGGAGTCAGCATTGCTAGTCTGCCGTGCTCTAGCCAGACACGGATATATTGATAAGTGCTGTTTTCCAAAGCTAGAAGTAAGCCCGATGGTTGAAGTGTTCGGACAAACATGGAGAGGCTGATGGTGTCTCCATAGCTCTCATCAAGAGTAAAGACAACATATCCAGTGGAGTCATCCTGGCCAAATCTGCCTGCCACAAACTCTTCAAAATAGAGGAGGAGAAAAAAAGAAAAAGAAACATCTTAAGGCTCAAAAGACAGAAGAGATGGAAGATGAGAATTATACATTTCACAAACACACACACATGCACACACACATACACACTCATACACAACTTTTAAAGTTCAGGACAGGCTTACTTAATAGAATAATGATTTGGCCTCTTTCTGGATTTCTGAGTATACTTTATCCCTAAAATAACTATATTTGGGGTTGTAGTTTACACTTGAGGCCCACTGATCACAAAACAAACCAAAAAGATCTCTGCAGTGATAAACTAAAGAATCTTCCCTTCGCTGCCCTAAAATATGGGCCTTAGTGGTGGTATATCAGACACTACTGTACTCCAACTTGGTGGAAGAAATTTTCGGACAAGAGGAATTCATGCAACCTCTGCAAGCAGACTGTGCAGGCAGTCATAATCTTTCCTACTTAGAGGCATGCTGAAGCAAACATGTCATTAAACCTAATTATTCTTTGTAAAGAAATTTATTAGAGCCTGGACTGTATTTGTCCCAGGTCTGCTATTAACATGTGATTTAGGCTAGTTACATAACCTTTCTAAACTTCAGGTTTTTAATCTGTAAATAACATAAATTGGGACAACAGAAACCAAGAATTAGATGATTAAATCTTCTCTTGGGATGACATCTCACATAAGAGGCAGGGCAGTTGAGCAAGGAAAAAGAAGGACCCTTTCTTCTGTGGTCCTGGTTGGGAGTAGGAGAGGCACAGGAAANAAAACAAAAAAAACAAACAAAAAAAAAAAAGATTATATTTCCAGAGGCTGAGGCAGGAGAATTGCTTGAACCAGGGAGGTGGACGTGGAAGTGAGCCCAGAACACACCACTGCCCTCCAGTCTGGGCAACAGAGAGAGACTGTCTCAAAAAAAGAAAAAAGATTATATTAGGAACAAGAATGTGAACATGACAGTTCTACTGCCAAGGACCAATGGAGTGATGACGACTCTTGAGTGACAGAAAGCAAGCTACTTGTGATCTAAATTTTCTATCAGGGAAGACCGTTAACTTGGATGGAGAAAGTAAACAAATGAAGTTGTAGTAGGCAATATTCATCGCTATAGAAAAACACAGATATAACGATGGAATTGCCTTTTATGATAACTATAAAACTATTAACAAGTGACAGTTACTAGGATAATAAAGCAGGGAAAATATTCTCTCTGATTTTCTTGAGAGAGCTTAATATCATATCCCTCAAAATATTTCAAAGGCAGAATCCAATAACACTCAACATAAGAGAGACAGCTTATTTTCCCCCATATTTATTCTCCCCTTCTTACATTGTGTAAGGAATCTCCAGAGTTAAAGAGGAGCACGTGATGGCAATAGTAAGACGATATAGACTATTATTTCTTGCAGCCAGTTTTGACCATGTGATTAAATTCTGAGAAATAAAACGTGGAAAAATGAATTAATGCAACTTGCAGATCATGTTGTTTTTTAAATTAAAGTTCTATGACAGATATGAATTCAGGGAAGTGCTGTCTACTTTGCATGCAGAGATGAAGGGACTTTTAGCTCTGCTAAGGGAGACTCTGTCTTTGGTCTGCAATCTAACTTGACTGAGAGATTGGTAACTGGGTCCTCACAAGTTTGAAAAATCTCAAGAGTTTCTAAATCTTAAAGAGTATGAGAAGAGATACAAAGATGTTGATTAATAATAACAGATATTTTCAAAGCTCTTACTGTGTGCCAGGGTATTCTAGGAGCTGTACATTTACCATATCATTTGATCCCTTATTAATAGATCCATTATTAGCCAGAACAATTATGTAACCTGTTCTTGGTTACATAGCAAGAAACTGGCAAGAGCTGGTATTTGAACATTGGTGAACACAATCCAGGGGTATGCGGTTCCAGTGGTAGTGTTTTACCCCCCACTACTGGGGGAATTTGTACAGGAATAAATTCTAACATTTGCATGTCGGTTTTACCCCCTAGACATGTGAATGTTAGAATTTATTCCTGTACAAATTGCTTTAGAAGCATAAAGATCAACAACTTTGCTGGGAAATGGATAGTTCCTTTTTTGAGAATTTTCAAGGTAATTGAATTTAACTCAATTACAATTTCAAGCTCTTAGATTGTTTTTTAACCATTCCCGATTGCTGTTAACTCCTTTTTTAAAAGCTCTGAACTCTTCTCTATCATCTTTGGGTCATTAAAAATAGAATCTTAAATGTTAACTATTTCATTTCATACCTAAAGTGATTATTATGAATGCCAGCTCTAGGAGCTCTTGAGGTGTTCAGTATGCCTGCCACTGCCTCTGAGTAGTCTCCTCCAACTCTTGCTATTTTCTCTCTATTGGCCCTGCAATCCAGAATTAAAGATCACCAAAAGATTATAATAGTAATCATAATAACACTAATAATAACAAGGATATAACAGTATAACAATAATGTATATTCTAGCATGTTATTATTACTTGTATATTGTACATGTATATATTACTTGTACTATTGAACTTAGCACCCTGAAGAGTCAGGAGGAGAAGTATGAGGAGAAAGACTCTGGAGGAAGAGAAAAGCTGAAAACCTACTTCCCACTCCACAATTTAAAATCCTACATATTAGTCATATAGTCCTACATATTAGACATATAGTCCTACATATTAGACATATAGTCCTACATATTAGACATATAGTCCTACATATTAGACATATAGTTTCCTGATAGAATATCAAAGGGAATACCAAAGAGCAGCTTCAAGAAATGCTTCATTTGTCTATTTACATTGTTCTGTAAAAGATATATTGTTCTGGAAAAGCAATTCTCAACTACTTTTTAAGAAAATATAATTTGGGAATCAGTAAGGCGAATTTAACAAATGATAACGTACAGTTGTACAACTAATGCGACTAATTAACAATAGCAGGCTTGTCTCAAGGGTTGGAAGTTGTGATAGGAGCTGGGGGAGGGTGGTTTGCAATAGCAGCATTTCACAGGAAAATTCCCTTTTTTTAGAAACAAGTTACCTGAATTAATGAGCTTAGCTGACTAGCTGACTAAATCATATCCTTTCCTCCCTGGAAACTCCTCAGATAGAAAATCCTTCAAAGGTTTCTGCCTGTCCTCTGAAGTGCAGAGCAAGTCTCATTTTATTAAAAGTCTCTCCACCTTTAATGAAGGAGATTAGCTTTAGTTTTACTTTTTTCTATCCAAGAATCTTTAACAGAGAGAAAAGATAACTGACAGAGAACAGGTGGCATGCATATCTTTCTAAAGCACTGACTACAGCACACAGGGCAAATGAGCAGTACGAATATGCAAATGTGGTCATTCATGTCCTTATTACACGTAAATGCTAAACAATTAAGTGAGAAATGCTTTGGGGAATAATTTAGGTAAAACTGCTTTTATGGGCTGCGCTACAGTGAAATGTATTTCGGTTCTCATTTGGTCATTTTATTGTCAATGTTGAGGACTTCACAGGAAGCTATAGAGACCTGTGGGACTCATCAGTGTTAATTAACTTCAAGCAAAGACTAAACCTACAGGATGTTGAAAATACATTTAAGATGCAGCTCCCATCTTAGGATAATATGCTCTCAACTTAGAATTAAGGCAAGGGTCATAAACAGAAACGCTTGCAAACACCAGGTGACTGTCGAAAGAGACCCGCTGTTTTCAGTTCCAGCTATTGATGCCAGGTTGGAAAGTGGATCCATTGTTGTCAGGGGGAAATGTGGGTCCAGGCCTCTGGATCGTTCTTTCCAGGTAACAGCATGACCACCTGGGAGTGTTTGGAGCCTGGTGGTCCAAGTTTAGGTTCCAGCTTTACCATTTGCGAGCTGTGTGAGCCTGTAAAATAAGTTATTGAACTTCTCTATGCCTTTGCTTCCTCATTTGTGAGATTTGGATGATAAGAATGGTGATACTTTAGAGGATTTTTTTTTAGATGATTCAGTATTAAAACAAGGTCTGGCACAGAGAGTAGAGAAGTGAGCAATTCAGGTTTTTATTGGAAATTTTCTAACTTAAGGATTTGGGTAACTAATTTTTCTTTTAAAATTATTACATCTGCTGAATCAACCATATCCAAGGGTGAAATCTGGCCCAAGGCCCTCAGGTTGTAACTTCTGCATTAAACTTATTTGAGTCTATTAAAAAGCTCCTATAACCTTCCGCTGGTTTTAAGGCTCAGTAGCCATTGTTCATAATTATTTATTTGCTTATATATTCTCTTTATTTGCCCAAAGGACTTGTGGTAGCTTACATTAAAAGGCAGAGTTTCAATTAAACTGGTAGTCAGTAAAACAAAATAAAAATACCAGGGCAGTTTAATAGAGTTGAAGATGTATAAAGAAGAGAGAAAATATCCCAGAAAACCAAAGCTCCGGAAACACTGGAATGGAGGGGGAAAAACTGAACTCCGAGCTTCATGGTAGCCAAGACAGAAAGAGAAATATCATGAGTCTGTTTAGGTCACATTGTTCAACAGAAGGAAGCTGCATATCAGGTTGTCAAAAGACATTCCTTTCAACTTTTAACTCAGAAATTTCTGAAAAGGGTCTTTGTATAAGTGACATTTGAGAATTCAACAGAGTATCTTAAGTAGCAGTTCTATTGAAAAAGTAGAGAAATCCTGTAGGTAACAGTTCCTTAATTCTTGCTTCAGGACCAACTCCAGGCACACTTATTCATAGTCATGTAAAGGCATTTGCAATGGAGAGGGTAGTGGGTCCAGTTGCATCCTGCTTGAGGTTATCTGACGATTCAGAGATGAAGCTTAGAAAATCTCGAGTAAATAATTGTTAGCATGATCCCTATTTTAGCTTTCCCCAATATCAACAATTTTAGTTTGAGTTCCTATGGAAACTCTGTTATAGACATCTTGTGTTTTGACTAAATATATCCCAAACCAGGGATATGTATGGGATGAAGGGTGAACTGGTGAAAGAAAATAGCACAGGAGGGCCAAGAATTCTAAAATGTAACTCTGGGCCCACTCAAGCCCTTGAGTGATTCTGGAATAGTGGTCCAGAATTCTGCATCAAAAATAGAGCACAAATAATTTTAACCTGTGATTTTTGAGGGCAGTTACCAATTTCATACTTCTGTTTTAGAAGAACCTTAATCTAATTCCTATAGAATCATTGATTTGGAGCAGGTCTGCATCCTGAGAGGTCAGTGAGGTTAGAAGAGCTGCAAAACATGCCCCAAAAGTGAGTTTTTATGTGTGTGCCTTTCTTGTCTCTTTCCTTCCCAAGACTGTAAATTACACAAAGGCAGGGATTATTGTCTGCTTACTTTTTTCAGGGCATGCAACAGTGCCTGGCACAGAGTCTGCTCCTAATAAATCTTTGCTGAATATGTGACCAGAGTTTTTTGTTATTGGACATCTGGATACATATATGTGTCTGATTTTTTTCAATGACAATTTTAGTTTGGGCATATTTTCTATTTTGCAGCTTCTGGTGGATATAATGAGCAAACACATTTATTTGATACTCAAAGCAGACTGATTTAAACCCAGATATTTCTTTGGAAAATGTCTTGCTATCTTTGAATAATTATTAGAGTATCTTTTCTGAGATTTCCTTTTTTTATTCCAATAAATAAATAAATTACTGGATGAATTATAAAATTAAAGTATCTGTATATTATTAAAAAGAAGATTTTTTTTTTCACAGAACTCATTTATCTATTCCTTCATCACGAATTTATCACATTTTATTGGTTATTAAGTCTATTCCAGGAGCAGTGTAAGGTATTGGAAATACAGTCATGAGCCCTAGGTGCCTGCCCTCTAGGGGGATATATAATGATGGCAAATACATTCTTTGATGGCAAAGATATAATGCCATCAAATCATTGATATAATGATGGCAAATGGGCTTTCTTTGCACCAGGTGCTGTTCTAGGCATTTTGTGTATATTAACTTATTTATCCTATTACCAACCACCCTGTAAGTTAGGTTACTGTTATTGTCTATATTTTGTATATGAAGAAATATAGGGACACAGATAATATTAATAATTGGCCTTTACACCAAGAATTCTGAATCCACGGTCCCTACTCCCCATCACCATCACAGTTTCTCCTCACTTTGCTTCTTAAGGGACTGCCCAGCACAGTGCTATGCACACCTTATGTGTTTGAAAATTACATCCTGAGCCAAACCTCTTCCAGCCTAAAGAAGGAGAGACTATCTGGAAAGCATCAAACACATCTGCAAGGGAAGAGTTTACTCATTAAAATCCATAAATTATTTGTCTCCCTCACAATAAAGAGCACAGAACTTACATTTTTAAGGAAGTCAACTATCTTAATGGTTAGTATGTAGTTGAATTCACCAATCAGTGTGTAAATTACTGAAATTTTTCATGTTAGTTAAGAGGATGTGGAAAGTTTTCATATTAAATTAAGATAGGAACAATACTCATTATTACTATTGCAATGAGTTATGCTGTCATCTGTCAAATTGAAGACTGTATGTGTAACCTCTTGTGTCTTTAATCATTTTCTATAGGTTCTTAATTTGACAAAACTATGTGTATTATAGAGAGAAATTACTACAAAGAACAAAAGTAATTGTGTTCATTGAGGAATCACGTTTAGTTACACATATGCAGATTAAATTGATGCCTGAATGCTTCATGGAGGACATATTTGTAAGATATCACTGTAAGGACTTAAAGAAAATGATTACTAATTCTGTGCCACTGAAAGGAGAATTCTATGTCTGATGATTATGTCAGCATGTTTATTATAATTTGAATTTACCTATGAGATATGAAGTAAGTGAGGATTATGCAGACAATTTGGGTGATTCAAGTATAGTAATAATCTAGTCTCCTCTTATTTTTCTATTACATATATTCCTTTAAATCACTGAAAAAATATCTTATTCTCCCAATGCATAATGCCTGAACAGGCTAAAATATTAAAAGGAAGAGAATGAGAGTAAACCAGAATGAGGGACCATTTAATAGAAGCTGGCTGAAGGCCCTAGAATGGTATTGCTTAAAAGAGCTCACAAAGATGGTATTAATGAATGATTTTTCAGGATCTAAGAGTAATAATTCAAATGGGAATGGTTGTCAGATAAGATATCAGGGTCATGAAAGAAAACATATGAAGAGCTGAGGAATCCCTTCCCTCTTCCTACTGCTTTTAAGGACACGCTTTGCGTGCTAAAAACAATCCTCACCAACAAGGACAGTTCAACAACGAGAGATGCGCCAGACATACTTGCACTGGCTCCTGGGCCTTGTCAGTCCTGCTGGGCTGCTTTGTGTAATTTGGCATGGGGATGCGCTCAGACAGGATGGATCAAAGCACACAAGAGCCAACTATGAGAATTCAAAGGCAAAAAAGGCTTCAGATGATCGGGAAAGCATCTTGGTGTAGAGCTTCCTGGTGTTTTAATTTCTTGTAGTATTTTACCTTTTGGGGGCTTTACAAAATTTAACTATGATTGAAGTTAAGTGCCCAGCTGGGTGCTTGTGTCTCTCATTTTTCCTACTAAGAGCACTATGAGAAATGCTTGAGAAATTGGATTATCTTATTTGGATTTTCTTACCTATTTGTGTAAGCTGTTCAAATCTTTTCACTGGAACAAATTCACTGACCTTCCTGCTTCTGTGGGGAAATCAGAGATACTGGATACTGTTAGCTGCTAGATAAATCTAGATTCTTCTTAACTGAATGACCACAGCTGGATGGCTGCTTCAAGCAATATTATGAAAGTAGGTTAAGACAAGAAATATAGGGCCTCATTAGAATTTCAAGGGCGGTTGAGACAGGCAAAATATAATGAATTGTGTTGGAGTTTGGCCAGGTCAATGGTGCTAAAACTCGCTCAAATGAATAGATAAATTTTGAAGCCCTAGCCTCTGTTTAACCTCCCACCCCAAAAATGATTCTCTGCCAAAACTTTTGATGATATTCCAGAATATTGTCTCATAGGTGACTCTAAAGGAATTTTGCCTTCAGTTTAATCACCTTGGGCTCTGCAGAACCGAGGTGTTAAGTAGAAAATTTAGACCTTTTTTATCTTTATCTGCCTCTTTTTTTCTACGTATTAAATCACTGCAGCAATTAAAACATTTAAATCACAAAGTGAGATGGTCACGTATTGAAGAATATGAAAGAAACAAACTTTCTCACGAAAAAGTGCACAAAGATGAAATCTTAATTCAATTGTTGAATTTGGGGGCAACAGTTATAAAAATTTTGTTACAGAAATTATCTAGGTAATGTCTTTGTGCTAAAATAAAATTATGTTATCATTAGTGGAAGACATGTAATAATTTCACTGTTTGCCAGCACTTACCCAGTGCAAGGAACAAACTTTAGATATAAATCTTCCATCTTATGAAACTTATTATAACCTTTCATCCAGACTTCACTTATAGTATCCTTAACTTAAAACAGTCTATGATATGGAAAGCAAAAAGTCCATTCCACCATTCTTTTAATTTACTTACTGAATGAGCTAGAAAAACGATTTTTTTTTTTTTTTTTGGCAGGGGCTGGGCTTGGTGGCTCACTCCTGTAGTCCCAGCACTTTGAGAGGCCAAGGCGGGAGGATCACAAGGTCAGGAGATTGAGACTATCCTGGCTAACCATGGTGAAACCCCGTCTCTACTGAAAATCCAAAAAGTTAGCTGGGCATGGTGGCGGGAGCCTGTAGTCCCAGCTACTCGGGAGGCTGAGGCAGGAGAATGGCGTGAACCCAGGAGGCAAAGCTTGCAGCAAGCTGAGATCGCACCACTGCATTCCAGCTTGGGTGACAGAGTGAGACTCCATCTCAAAAAAAAAAGAAAAAGAAAAGAAAAATGGTTTTTAAATATCTCCTAAGTATCATCTTCACTGACTTTTAGAAAATACTATTTTATTATTTACGTTTATAATTGCCTTGATGTTACCATTAGAACATTGATCTTCAGAGTTTGATTTTACAGACATTTTTGGTTGGAAAGACCCAAGGAAGTCATCCAGTCCAATCAACAACTCAAGAATTCCATCTTTCGTATCCACAAACAATTCTAATCACATAGAATCTTTCTTCTTTGCAAGGATGCTTGTCTCATTTATAGACAGTTTTAATTATCTGAAAATGTTTTGACAATTGAACTGAATTTTGCCTCTGTTACTACCTACACTAGCACTAGTCATTTCCTTCAAAAGAAAGTAGCATGCATTTAACCATGATCTTGCTCTGGGTACTAGATACATGAGCATGTTCTCTTTATAAAACATGTATTGAGCTATAAATATATTATGTGTACACTCTTCTCTGTGTGTAATACTTCAATAAAATGTTAACAAGAAATAATAACCAGATCTTGATTACAGTTTTATCAGTAGAGAGTAAACTCTTATTTGGAAAGGGGTAATTCTGAAGAAAACTCTTTGGAAAAAGCAATAAACATATACAGCTTCAGCAGTAGATTATCTGTGACACTTATGAAATGTTTCATTCAGACCCTCTTCCTTATTGGGGTCAGACTACCATGAGAGGAGTAAAATACAAGTCTGAAATTTATATAGTTGCATCTTAGAGGCATCAAAAGTAGGTCTAGTTCCCTTTTGTTGGAAGGGGTTGATAGAGTTTTGGATCTGAGAATCCTTTATATAATGAATTCATTAAGAACCATTATAATTGAGAGAAAGAGTGGGTAAGAGCAAACAAGGAAGAGAAAAGAGAGGAAAAAATGGAGAAAGATGGGAGTAAATCAGATTAATCTGCAGCCTTCAGAAGTCAATATAGCCACCTGGGAAAACGTACTAGTAAACCCATCTTGATCTAAACTATAAATTCAATCTGAAGAAAAATTAGATTGTGGAGAGCAGGACATTTTGTTTGATTGAATTTGAAAAATCTTACACAATTGGCTGGCATCTATATCATTGTTTGATGCTTGAAGAACTGACGGTTTCACATGTGCCAAAAAGGGCTTGCCCATACATAGCCTTATTCTATCCACAATTCCTCTTTTTTAAAACACTATGGGAGATGTCATGAAGTAAAAACAGAAAAAAAAACAATCAGAAAACTTACATGTCAACAAAACCTTGTGGCTCTGTCTTAAGACACCAATTCACCAAGGGCAGCTCTACAGAAACATCTAACTGACAAAATTACTTTTGTCATAAGCCAATTAACTAAGAACATACACTTGACTCAAAGATAGTGCCGGAAGGATACAGCAGGGTACAGCTAAGCCAATTTTGCCTTAAGCTAGGAAGTGCTTTATTGCACAAATGATTCTAATCACAATTCCAATAATAACTCCTATAGATTTGTCATGATCCATTAAAAAAAAAGAGATCATAAAAAAGGGTTTCATGTTTAACAAAAGCCTTTCTCATAAAAATGTAAGCTCATATAATATATTTGAATTTTTGAAAAAATAAATCTTTAGATTCTTGATAGGAAGAAAATGGAACTGAGAAACTTAAAGATAAGGTGTTAGATGCTCTTGAAAATGGAAGATCAATCTGAAATAAGGAGAACACATTTTTCAAATTATGATATGTCAAGTGGCATGGAAAACTTAATTTATCAAAATGTGGCATACACTATAATTAGAGCAAGAATTCTGAGGCTCATCTAGTTACATCTAGATTAGGAGAATGAAAGAATCTTCATAAGGCTTATTAAAGTTTTTAGCTGCTAAGGGCAAAAGTTTTCCTGACATGTGGGTTAATGATCAAGGCTTACAACTGAGAGTCCTGAGATTTCTCTCAAGCTTCAATTGAGTAATTTCAGCATTTTTATATTCATGAAATATTGTTTGGGCCTCCTGTTATGGGCTAGGCACTGTGCTAGGTCATGGAGCTACCGTAGTCAAGATGTTCAAAGTCTATTTCATGGTGGACAATTCTAGTAAGGACTGAGAGAGGGGAGCTTAAAAATTAATGGGTGTGTGTGTCTGTGTGTGTGCATAAGATCACACAATGATAAGTATGAAGAAATTAATAAGGGTAAGGAAACAGAGCATGTGATTGTATGTGTTGGCGTGCAGAGAGAGGTGGCATTTTTGTGGGAGGTTTAGATAGACCTCTCTGGAAAAGTGGTCTTTGACTAAAGATTTAAAAGAAGGAAAGACCATGCAAAAATCTGTAGTCTTCTAGGTAAAGGGAAAAATAAATGTAAAGCCCCCAAGGCAGAAATGAGTTTGGCCTAACCAAGTAACTTTAAGACCCCAACCTAGCAAAAGTGAAGAGAGTGAGGACTCAGGAGGTGATTTTGGAGAGGATAACCAAGGACAGATCATACAAGGGCTTGTAAGAATATGTTAAGGAGTACAAGTTTTATTGAGAACATGATGTGAACCACTGGACTGTTTGAATGGAAGACTCACATGATATGATGCATATTATGTTACTACCAAAGCTGTGTGGAGAACTGATTTAGGAAGTCAAGAATGGAAACACACCAAAACATTAGGCTATTGCAGTAGTTGAGGTGAGACATGACAGTGGCTTGGTCTAGAGTAGAAATGGTAGAGGTGGGAAGTATAATCATGCTTGAAACACAGCTTAAAGGAGAAGCCAACAAAATGTGTGGAAGAATCAGACGTGGGATATTAAAGAAAGAGAGAAATCAAATATGGCTTTAAATTTATGGCCTGACCAACTGGGTGAATATGTTGTTACCACTTACTGAGATGAGGAAGAAGTATTTTTGTCATTATTGTCATTTTGTGAATTTTTGTTTTGTTTTGTGATTATTTTGTTTGTTAGGTTTAGCTTAATTTTTTGTTTTGGATTTCATGAAGATAAAAAAATAAAAAAGTTTTGCCTGGGCTATGTTATGTTTAAAAATCATTTTAGCTATCTAAATACAAAAGTTAAGGGAAGTTCAAGAGAGAGGCTACGGCTGGAGACCAAAATTTAAATGTTGTAAACATCTATCTAAAAGTTAAAGTCAAGAGATTACATGAGATTTCCCAAGGGATGAAAAAATATGTTTAAGGACTGAATCCTAGGGGACTCCAGCATTTAGAATCTGGAAAATAGAGGATATGCTAGCAATACACTGATAGTGAACAAGAAGGGGGCAGATGTTAAATAAATTATATCCAGCAGATCAGAGAGAATAACTATAAATGAGAGGCCAGTTAAGAGGAGGACTTAAAATTAAGCTTTAGATTAGCAAATGGAAATTGTTGACAGGGAAGCTTTCACTGAAGTAGAAAAAATTGCCTTATTGGGGAGGTTACTGGGAAGTGAAAAAGTAGAGAGTAAGTATAGACATCTCTTTAGAGAAGGTTGGAGTAGAGAAGAGGATATCTGACGAGGTGTGTGCATTCTAAGGAGCATTTTTTTTCAGATGGTAGATAGGCAAGCTGATTAGAATGATTTAGAATACAGTGGAAAATCAATGATGCAAGATTTATAAAGAATAATTGCTAAAGATCCTGAATCATAGAGAATGAACAGGGTGCCATGCATAAGTAAACTTTGGGTGGGAATGTTGTAATGGAAAAGTAGACCAAACATAGGCAGGAATTGAGAGGTGGCAAGTAAATGAGTGACAGATAGATAGGTAGGTGTTGGGAGAGTCAATCTACCATGGACACTGAGAATCACTGCAATTCTTGTTGGTTGTACCAAGAATGCAAGATCCTTACCATTCTACCCAGGCTATCTCTCAGGGTTGCTTTTTGCAGCAAGCAACTTTGAAACATGAGGTTCAAAGTTGGGACAAAAAGCAGATTTGCTTACTGCCTGCTATGAAAACAGATAATTTATCAGGCTGTTGTTCCTCAGCTGTGATGCAAATCCACTGCAGGTACATCATCCATCAAATCACCCCTGTAAGACTTGAATGCAAGAGAAACCTACATAAACATGATGCTCATGCAGCCTGCTGTGCTGTGAGTAATGTAGTCCTTTGTCTCTGACCCAAGAGTTTTGTATCTTCTGCCAGTATCCATAAAACAGTAACAGGCTAACTCATTCATTTATAAATGGGGTAAAATTTAATCTCAGACCCAACAGTTATGGCAACAAAGATGAGATCCTGAAAGAGACATGTCTTTCTGGAAGAAAAATGTTAAGAGCCTTTTGGGATGGGTTCAGATGTAGGAGATGGATTCCCTGGACTCTCACTGAAGTGGTAGGTGAAAGATGAAAGTAAGGGACCCCCGAGGTCCTGCCCGTCAATCAGATTGGGATTAAAACAAGCAGTCTTATATGGTGCTTTTGTTGTTTCTAGATCTCCTCTAGGTTGGAGGAGGAAAAAACATGGTTATGACAATAGAGCAGCAAGCCCTGTGGCTCCAGTCAGAAGGCAATGTGTCTGTGACTGCTGAGTCAAGGAGTATCGAAAGATGAAATAAATGGAGCCAACAATGACATCATTTCTATTCAATACAGAATTTTAGTTAGAACAAAAACATGAGGAGTTTGTTTGATTGAGCCACAAGCAAGAGAAATTGAATTGAAATTGAAATTGAACGTAAAACTTTGTTTACTGATGTAGAGCTGCTCTCTCCCTCTATGACCCCTGATTCCTCCCTCTCCCTATTCCACAACACCAACTTCTTTAAGAAGAAATAACTTGTTATCTGAGACCTCAAGTTACTAGCTTACTCAGACATGGCACTGTTCTTGCTTGGTGACTACTCTGTGATGGGGCAGAGCACAATGGCATGCATGGGGGCAAGAAAAAACGGGTCTTCTGGGCCCTGACACTAATCAGATAATCAGGATACACCTGGGTAGGAAGCAGCTCTGGCACTTGGACAGCAGCCCCAGAGGAAGGACCAAGATTTTTCCCACTTCTACTCCCATAGGTTAATCTCCCCACCTCCTGCATTCCTTTCATTCCCAACTGGGGGATAGTATGGTTTTCTGGTGGCTGTTGCTATAACCCCTAATAAGAACAACTAGAATCAAATGGATTACCCAACATCTATCTAGATGGCTTCCATCAATACCTGGATCCATCCTCTTACCAGAAAACATATCCACTACCACGGACTACAGCAAAGGACTATATGTTTCTAACCTAGAAACTGCATACCAGAGGAGACTCCTGCCAAAATTGGCCTGATTGTTTTGCAGTAAAGGAGGCCACATTACAAGGAGCATTTTCCCTGCTCACTTCTAGAAAATTGGCTGTGTCAGATCTCTGACCCTCTCTTGGGACTACTATTGGTGCCTTGCTAATATTGACACATTTTTAGATTATTTTTCTACTATTTCAGTTTGATAATCTGATTCTTATTTTCAGCTTTCAAGACCACCTACAATCTAACAATGGTGTGTTTTTCTCATAAAGGCCATGGATGAGTAGTAAAAATAATCAGCAATGGATCAGTAGTAAAATACAAATATTCTAGCAATGGATCAGTAGTAAAAATATTCAATGGACATTCCACACTCTCATCATTCTCTGATAAGGCTGCTGGCATCATTGAGATATGGAATAGACTTTTTGAAAATCAATCCTAAAGATTTCTGACTCTCCCTCCTTTCTGTATCTACCTTCTTTGCCTCTTTCTGGCTCACAGAGTTTATTAAAACAGTTTATTAAGGCTTTTGAGCATTAAATATGGTCATGGGCAGGAAGGGTTCGTCTCCTATTGGCCAACTCCTGGGTAATGATCAAAATGGAAGGGTAGAAAAATTATATAAACTTATTTTGAAAATGCATGATTCTCCCTTGATCATTTATGAACCCGAAGTGTATTTTCTTCCCCTAGTGACAACCTCATGCCAGCTTGATTTGTACACACTTTGAAGGGCAGCCACATCTAAAGGCAAGACTGAGAGATTCAAACTTAACTTGATGCAGCTACCTGGATTCTTTTATTGAAATAACATGGTCCTAGATCATAAAGACAATGACCACTGGTTGAGTATACTACTTACCAAGTAGTATATTTACTTATAGTGACCTAACTGGACTAAGTGGGAACTATAATGAATCTCAGTAAATATTTTTTAAAGTGACCTATTCCTATTCATGTCTGACCTCTCTGGACAAAAGGTATTGGTATGAGCAGATGATTGGAGAAGAGGTAAAGTTACAGCTACTGGGTTGGGACACCCTAGTTTCATGGCCATGGAGGGAGAATAAAAATTCCAGCAAGTGAGCACAGATCACTTTAAACCCCAGGCAGTTCAGGGCAAAGGGTCACTTAGGCTTCTTATTCCTTAGATTCAGCACTGCAGTCTGGAAAAACAATTGTATGGTCCAGCTGAATCTAGGAGCAGCTGCAGCTGACAATTTAAACTCACTACAGGATTTGTCATCCTTGTCCAGGTGTTCTAAAAACACTAAAATTCTTGCAAACTTGGCTGGTCCTAAACTACTTCACCATACCTGACACCACTAATGGAAGGTCCTGAACTGCCTCCTCCTCAGCCTTGTATGTGTACAAACAGGCCCCACAACTGTGTTTTTTGTTGTTGTTGTTGTTGTTTTTTAGAGATGGGGTCTCACTATATTGCCCAGCCTGGTCTCGAACCTCCTGCCTTGGCCTTCCAAAGCACTGAGATTTCAGGTGTGAATCACTGTGCCCAACCTCAATCTTAATAACATATATTGATACACTTTTCCTAATACTCAGGCAGCTTAAGTGTTGCCATAAATGGCAATGGGAGCTGCAAGTGATAATTCTATTGTACTGAATTAACCAAACCAATGTAACAACTGTATAAATGAATTTTAATCAGAAATTCTGAACTACAGTCTGTCCTTTTGTGTTATATATTTGTATTTGGGGGAATGTCTCTCCTTTGGGGCTTAGGGTTGCTCATTTATTGCCCCTGTCATTATTGGTAATGACATCAAAGATCAGTATGTCAATCTAAGCTCCCTTACGTGCGTCACAGTGGATAACTGACTGGCTTTAGACTACTTTCTGGCTATCTAAAGCAAGATGTACTGGTGCCCCTTGGATGTATGTACAACTGGCTGAGTCCAGGGCCTTGGGGGGTAGAGTTGAAATGTATACTACAGGTTGACTTCATCTTATTGCTTACAGTCCTCTTGATAGTCTCCTTAATTAAATGCTGCATGAGGCAAATTGAAGAGATTTAACCCCAGTCTCTGTCAGTCAGATTAAGCAGGGTGGCTAAGGGAGTGGCATATTCGTATGAAAATTCGAGTTCAGCCAAGAACACATGGGGTCATGGGAGGGATTGCTAGAAGAAGCAACTCATCATGGGCCTTGTGTGTCCTGGCAGTTTTTTACTGGGAATCCTAAGAATGCAAGGCCCTGACTGATCTTTACCTGCCCATTTCTTGGGGTTGGTTTTGCAGCAAGCATCTCTGAGGAATGAAGTAATGTCTCCCTCTGGGACAAGGAGCAGGCTTCTTGCTGTTTACTATAAAAGAGATGAGTTCCCCAACTCAATGTTCATCAGTTGTGACAAAAATCTGCCTGTGCAGTACTCATCTGGGTACACGTAGTACCAACCCTATGGGAGTTGGGTGCAATATTAATTCATGTAAAGCCAAGGTTCATGCTGCTGGTTGTGCATTTCTTCCTGATACAAAGTTTTATGTCTTTTGCCGGCATTCACAAAACAGTAACAGGATAACGTATGAGCTTGTAAAAAGGATAAAAATCAAACCTCAGAACTGACAATACTTTTGGTGGAGGGAAGATACTATATTCCTGATGAAATTAGACTTGATGATCAACTTAGGGTAACAATGAGGCAGGAGGTGTTGGAAGTTTGAAGAAATAGAAGATATAAAAAGGGTCATCTTAGGACGTAGAGCTCTAGAAGGATTGTTGTCTAGTGCTAAAGGCCCCATGAGATTTGGCGCCATAAATTTAAAGTGACACTCATCGATTCAGTGTGTGGTTTGTGAGTTTTTCTCCAACCACATAAAATTGGTTGTAGGTGTGGAGAAGGTGGAGGATTGATTTAACCATAATTGTACCTTTGTCAGGCAAGTACAATGAAGAGAACAAGAATCAGGTGAGCTGAAGATATATGCAAGGAAATAATTATAGTGTTGGACCTTGGAACCTTAGCTGAGACAGAAGGTAAGTAAGGCAATGACTGGAATAAAAGTGGTTAAGACACCAGACTAGGCTCAATGGAAAAAGTTCTAAAGTATATGAACTGGAATAATTGGAGGTTCTGGTCATAAAATAGAATGATTTAAAATGAAGTATTTTAGGAAGGTTATTGGCAATAATAAGGCATAAGTTATGATCAAAGAAGTGGGCAGAAGTGTGTGGCATGGCAGTCACAGTCATTGGAAATAAAGATTTCAAATAACAGAGACATTGGTTTATATCGGTTGTCTGCACAGATGCTGAAAGCCTCAAAATGATGACAGGAGTAAGACATTAAGGTAATCAGTGACTGAGGAGAAGGTACCATGAGGTAGGAAGAATGTTGCAACCAAAAGAGGTAGTGAGCAGTGTAGTTCAAAGACTTCAACATGAAGTGGGTTTTTGATGTAGGCATTTAATGCTATAAACTTTCCTCTTAGGATTGCTTTTGCTGTATCCCAGAGGTTTTGATAGGTTATGTCACTATTATCATTCAGTTCAAGGAACTTTTAAATTTCCTTCTTGGTTTCATTGTTGATCCAATGATCATTCAGGGGCAGGTTATTTAATTTCCATGATTTTGAGGGTTCCTTTTGGAGTTGATTTTGTTTTATTGCACTGTGGTCTGAGAGTGTACTTGATATAATTTCTACTTTTTTAAAAAAAAGTTCTATAAATATCTGCTAAGTCCATTTGTTTTAGGGTATAGTTTAAGTCCATTGTTTCTTTGTTGATTTTCCATCAACAAAAGTATAAACACCTTGTGGTTTTTTTTTATTGTGTTATTGTTTTATGGGTCCTGTGAGATTTATGCTTTAAGAATGCTCTATTTTGGTGTATTTTGAAGTTCTGTTTCAAGATTTAGAGCTGCCTTTTAGCAGTTCTTGTAGTGCTGGCTTGCAAGTGGAGAAATCTCTCAGCATTTGTTTGTCTGAAAAAGACTGTGTCTTTCCTTCACTTATGAGGCTTAGTTTCACTGGATAGAAAATTCTGAATGAGGAAGGAAGACTAATTTCCTAGATGAAGCAATGACATGAGGATATTCAGCTTACCTTTGGGACTAGTCAAACATGAGATTTGGAAGAAGAATAAAAGACAACCACCATTCAAGAAGACTGCAGAAGAAATGGTACCTTGAGAATATAGCATGGTTTGAGCTTAAGCAAGCAGGTGAAGGAAACATTTAGAAAAAAGTTGAGGACATTGGTAATTGGGCTTATTAAATCTTCAGCATGCAGAGAGAAGTTCAGAATGGGGTGGAAAATTGCATGAAATTGGGATATGTACAGAGCATTCTTGGATAAAGACCAGAAATGACGAACTGGAATGCTGGGACTTCTGTGGGTGACTGAGGTAAGCAGACTTATAAGTCATAGTGGTATTGTTCCTGATGTACTTAAGGAAAAGTTATAATCAATTCTGATTATATCTTCTTCGGAAATTAATTGTTGCTTAAGTAATGACTAAGGGGTAGTTTTTTGCTAATGGCAGATATAATAAAACCTCTTTTGAGAAAGCGATATGTAATTCTTCAGGAAGAGGATTCGTTGGTCTCAGGAAGAGGTTTTGGATACTTTTTCTTGCCCTGGGAACTGGGTTGCTGGGGGCTAAAGTGAAGCTCTAGGTGAATGTGCATGTCATGGCAGTTGTGGAGCGTATGCAAGAGGAAACAGGTGTTTCTGAGGGTCGTCTGTGTTGATGTCAGAAGACAGACTCTCTCAACAAACTAAAGCAGTAGACATTGGGAAAAGAGCTATAATTAATCATTTTTTAGGTCAGGTGTAGGTCAATAATATTGTTCTTCTTAATGATTACCAGGCTTAATAAACAAACTTTTCGGGACCTTGGGTAGTTAGAAAAAAACAGGGGATGTCAAGATGGGCATCCTCATGAGTAGCAAACACACACTTGACCGCATCATATGAGAGCTCACAGGATGGTCTACTGTGAGGACAACTCCCAATATCCTCAACCTTCCCTCTGATCATTTTCTTCAGCTTCTTACTCTAACAAACACTAGGCTATTCTCAGGAAACATTACTCTCCTGAAAGCTCTTTTAAATGGGTGTGGCCCACATCTCCCTCATCAAAATAGAACCCTGGTAAGAAAATCTACCTTTCAGGTCTTCTAAGTTGACAGGACAGCACCTTAAGACTTTAATGATGAATTTCCTGGTTTTGTTCTTTAGTTTCAGAAAATTTTTCTAATATGTGTTGGCCAGCATACTTAAGTTGAAGAGTTGGCACCTGTCTGCTGATTATTCATTTGAGAGTTTTTCCCTTACTTGTGTGATTACAAGTCAACAGAAGAATGCTAACCTGAGAAAGCAGCCAAGGCCCTTGATGCCACAGTTATCTATCTTTGTCATAGGGTCTCACAAACATATCTGCCTGTGTTTTGGTCTGTATGTGGTCTTCCAAATATCAGCCTTTAAATTTTCCTCCTAGCTAGAATATCTTTGTACATAGTAGGCAGTAAGCAATCAATAAAAATAATTTTTAAATTAATGTGTGTATAATGTGGTATACCTGTCCTAGTTATTGCAGCTAACATAGTAAAATCAAAAGGAGTACAAGCATAAATAGTTATACACACGATGAATAGTTTTGTTTCTAGAAATCAACATGCATGGTAAAGGCAAAGGTAAATGAATCAGATGAATCTGTTGAAAAGATGTTTTATGAAGTAAACAAGGATATAAGAGAAGTTTGATCTTTTAGAGTTACAGTTTTATATGCATATCAAATATCTGTTTGAGAGTCCTAGGATTTATACTCTCAAACTTGAAATTGTAAGTAAGAAAAAGAAAAGTGCATCTCTAGGAACAATGCTCCTGAAATGTGAAGTCAGCAAATGAAAAAATTCTATTGAAAAGTTCTCTTCCAGCAGGAGATATTGACTGTCCCATTGCCTAATTCTTTCATGACTACATGAAACTTTGAATGATGTATGTTTGGCCCTCTATGGCTATTTTAGTTGAATTTAGGTAAAGTGACAGGATTTGATTTTTAAGGAAAAGCGAAAGCTTCATTTTTAGCAACATTGTGCTTGAAGCGGATGAAGTTGAGAACGAAAGCCCTGTGTGCAGTCACTTTGCCAGGTGGCTCTCATCGGGGTGTTTATTGTTAAGAAACTCGCTATTTTTGCCCGAGGTTTGAAGCCAGGACTTCATAGGATCCCCTGCTGCACTCAGTTCTTTCCATACAGAGAGCAGATGGGTGAAGCAGAATAAAATCCCAGCCTCAGAGGCAACAATGTAGCGTTCCAGAGACCAGGGAGGGTGTTCCTCTGAGTTGGAGTACATGCTAATTGGAGTTGGTGAAGGAAAGTTAGAAATGAAAATTGGACTTGGATGAGATGGTTTGGAAACTTGTTAAGGGTATTATCATGAGTATAGTTTGATAAACAGAAATGAAATGTTCACATGAAAGACATATCAATTGCTTCCAATTCCACTTGGCTGGTTAGAACAGGGTGGTTCAAGGGTAAGCACATAGGTCATGAGATCCTTGTAAAAGTTTCAGTAGTAAGGTTGATTTGTATTTTTAAAATGTGAATTTATCAAGCTGTTTGGGTTCTTATAATTTCCACTAACTTCTATCTCGCATAAACAGCATAAAAGTTCCTCTTTATTGATTTATCCGATGGTGCCTTTTTATGGCTCCACTGTGCCAGTTATCATATTGTCTTATGCTTTGTGCATCATTTTCCTCCTGTTCTTTCATTTTCCCTTGGGAAGAGACCATGTACTCTCATCATTTTATCCCCAGAACTGAGCCCAGTGCCCCGGACTGGAAAGCTCAAACATAATACAAAGAAGCAGCCAACATTCCTTCAGTAGTGGTCAAGGGTGGTCATACAAAATAAAGATAATTTACTGACTTTGGAATGGACTGAATAGTGTTATTCAACTACAGGCCTTCTCCAATTATAAATTTATTTTGCTTACCATTAAAATTATGTGGATGTGCAGGTTTAAATAAATGCACAGACATTTAAATCAAGTGGTAATGGTCCCTTCTCATTTTAATTTGAGTGTTGCAACTATGGTCACAAATAGTTATGACAAGCTATGAGCATATTTTGCCAAATTTTTTTGAAACCATTTTGGAGAATTAGAGTATAGTAACCACTATTGCCTCTAGAGGCATGGTTCAATTCTAGTCATTAAAATATCGAAATGGATCTTTAGACTTTTCTCAATTATCTCATCAAATGAGACTTTTGGTTTCTCTGGGCCATGGTAACTTGCTTTCCTTGCTGGAAATTCTAGAAGAAACCTTGAATAAAAGCTAATCCTCCTTCAGGAGGCCTTGATTTCTCTCACTAGGATTCTCTGCCTCCTTGAGTTCCTGTTTTCATTTCTCATCTTCCATGGTTTCAGGTTCTCTCTATTTCTATATCCCTGAGTATAATTCTGAGACTCTCAGTTAATTTTCTTCTCTGGTATATATCATTTTTACATTATAAAAAGTTAGAAAAATTACATTACATATGCAAATATTTTCAATATAGAAGGTAATTACACAAGTAGTGAAGAGTAATAAATACATTCTTAATTATAATACAAAAAACAAATAGTTTATAACTGTATTTAACACTTGGAATGGTTCTTTTGAATGGAGCTGTCAGTAAATGTACTATGTACAAACACATTTTTCATCATAATGGAAATTTTATTCTAATCTAACAACCAATAGAGCTGTAAATACACATAGCATGCAAAAAAGTAAACTGTATATTTTCTATCTGAAAAATATAAAATGGATGTGTAACAAATAAAAATAAAATAAAGTTGAATATCCAACTATTCAGGGTGAAAGAAAGGCAAGGGAAATAGTAAGTTTTTTATTAATGATTAATTATAGTCATCTCATTGATAAAAATAAATGATATTTTGAACTTCTTGGTACTATCAGGAAGATAAAGAGAAAGTTAACACTTGCTTTTCTACCTGAAGCCATTTAAAAAAAAAAATCACACAATTTTCCTTATCCTACTATAACACAAGTGTTTTTAACAAATGTTACATAGGGACTTTTAGACTGGACAAGACAGCATAGACTTGTCTCTCCCTGTTTCTCCCCACTAAGCATGACTAAAAACTACATATAACGACCAAATAGAACTCTGAAAGGTAGAAGAGGAAGGTGAACTGGTTAGAGATCCCAGGTGTAACAGCAGAGCATCAGGGCTTTTTATAACCTCCAGCATAATACAAGAAGGTGCCTCAGTCCTGGTGTTTGCTGACCCCCAGTCAGTAACAGAAACAAGAGAAGGTGGCCTAGGTTGGCTCTTTCTTTCCCCAGATTGAATGAGAGTCCCACCTACAACACAGGGTGAGCCTGGAAGAATGGGCAAAGAGAATTAAACAAAGCCCTTCTGGAGGAGGAGGAGGAGGAGGAGGAGGAGGAGGAGGAAGAGGAAGAGGAGGAGGAGGAAGAGGAAGAGGAAGAAGAAGAAGAAAAGAAAAAAGCAGCCAGGGAAAGAGCTCACCTCCTCTGTTGCTGAGGCTCCCCTCCGCTCCCCAGAGGCATCATATGGCAAGGGGGCCATGGCAAAAAGAATTATGCTACCACAATGGCCTGTTATGTGAAGTCTTTTCTTTCCTTAACAGTTCTGAGACTCTCCACTTCTCTCAAGAGATACCCTGTGCCTGGGGGATCAGCAAAGGGGATTATACCACAACAGGTATTCAGCCTAGGAAATGCTCTCTACCCCCAGAGACAGGGAGAAGCTCACCACAACACCCACCAAAGGAGCCTCTTCATCCCCATAAATCAAGACTCCCCTTCCTCAGAAGGATATGGAACATTCTCACCTAAGGAAACACCTTCTGACCACTCAGGAATCATCAGTAGAGACCTGGGAGGCCCAATGGCACAAGGTAAGCCAAGAAAGTCAGAACAGCACAGCAAAGACTCAGGAAATAAACTGATCATTGGAACTACAGTCCATATAAGTAGGCCAGGACCTGTTCTTGAAACCTAAAAAGGTGACTGCCTGCTAAATTCAAAAATTCAAAGAAGACATGGAGTCTCCTAACCTAACAGCTAAAATGTCCAGCATACAATTCAAAATCATCTGTCATCACAAGGATCAGTAAAACCATAGCTTGAATGAGAAAATAAAATGAAATGATGTCAACCCTGAGATAAATCAGATATTGGAATTATCTAACAAGAATTTTAAAACAACCATCATAAAAATGATTTAATAAGCAATTACAAATTCTCCTGAGATGAAGAAAAAATAGAAGTATCAGCAAAAAATATGTTGCTTAAAATAACAAAATGGAAATTATAGACTTGAAAAAGAACAATAGATGAAGTAACTCCCTGAATGGGCTCAATACTAGACGGGAGACAAAAAAGAATAGAATCAATAACTTGAGGACAGGTCAAAAGAATTTGCTCAATCTGAGCAAAAGGCAGAAAATAGACTAAACAAAAATAAAAACAGAACCTCAGAAACCTCTGAAAGCACAGCAAAAGACCCAATATTTGTATGATCAGAGTCCCAGAAGTGGAAAAAAAAAAAGGATCTGAAAGAATATGCAAATAAAAATTGGCTAACAAGACCCCAAATTTGCCAAAAGGCAAAAATCTACTGATTTTAAAAGGTGAGACTATCTCAAATAGGATAAACCCAAATAAGTTGACACCAAGTCATATTACAAATTGCTGAAAATTAAAGACAAAGAAAAAAATACTGAAAGCAGCTAGATAGAAATAATCTATTACCTTTAGGGCAACACCACTTTTCTTTTTCTTTTTTGCAAGCATATGATTGAGTTTATTGCAGAACGGTAATAGGAAATGAGACTGTACAAAGAAGAGAGATGGAGACAAAACTGGATGACGATTTCATACTGTGTGTCCCATCCACAGGCCTCAGCAGCCCTCCCACGGATCTGCCCACCTCAGCAGCCCTGCTACGGATCTGCCTGATTCTTTCGTATCAAGAAGTTGGTCTTGTGAGCCATTTCCATGTTGCAGATCCTTCAGCACCTTTCACAGCTTTCCCTGTGTCGCCGGCCGCATGGCTTCTTATAATACCGTCGATGCTTAAGGTCCTCAATGAGCCCATCCGTAGTGAGGATTCTGTTTAGGGTCCTCTATGCACCTTCCATGTTCCCTTCCTGTACCATCACGGTCCTGGCCATGAACTTCAGATGTTTTGCCATGACCTTGGATTTAAGTCTCCATTCTGCAGAGCCAGAAAGACCCACTCCCGGGCATGGAAAGGACAGGGGTGGCAAGGAGGCGCCACAGGGTGCCAACAACAGCACACAGTTCCAAAAGGGCTTGAGTTGGGAGTTGGGAAGGGACTCTGTTGGTATTTGAAAAAGGGAGCAAAAGCCTGCAAACCTTCCTGCCTGCCAAGCCCACCTTCCTTTCCCCAAACCCTGCACCCAGCACCACTTTACAATGATAGCAGATTTCTCATTTGAAACCATGGGGTGCAGGAAAAAAAGTTGTGTAGTAGAGTTTTTCAAATCCCATAAGAAAAGAACTGTCAACCACGAACTCCACATTTAATAAAACTGCCTATCAAGAATGAATGCGCAATAAACACATTCTCAAAGGAAAACCAAAAGAAATTGTCGCTAGCATACCTACCCTCATAGAATGGCTAAAGAAAGCTCTGTAAACCTAAATAAAGTGATTTAAAAAAACAGAAAGAATCTTGAGGCCCAAGACGGGAAGGACAAACAATGGAGAATAGACATATAAGTAAACAAAATGGAGTATCCTTCTTTTCATGAGTTTTCTAAATTATACGTAATGATTAAAATAAAAATTATAACACCATCTGACCCTCACAACAAGGATATTTTAAAGTGCAGAAGCCAAAAAAAAAAAAAAAAAAAGGAAGAAAGAAAACCTAAATGGAAGTAAAATTCCTATACTTCACTTAAAGTGGTAAAATACTGAAACCAATAGGCTGTGATCAGTCATACCCAGAGCAATCACTATGAAAATTACACAGAGCAATATATTTAAAAATGCAATGCAGAAATCAAGATGAAATTCTAAAAATAGTCAACTAATTCATAGGAAGTAAAGAGAAAGAAAGGAATCAAACAGAAAACACATAATAAAATCATAGAGCTAAGACCTACAATATTACTAATTACTTAAGCATAAATGGTCTAAATACACCAATTAAAAGGCAGAGATTGGCAAGGTGAATTAAAAAAGCATGACCCAACAATTTGCTGTTTTGATATACTGTTTACAAGAAACTCATTTCAAATTTAATGACATAAGTGGGTTGAAAATACAAGGGTGGAAAAATATATACTGTGTAAATATAATTTTTCAAAAGGCAGGAATGCTTATGGCAATATCAAATGAAGTAGATTTCAAAGCAAAGAAAGAATACGAGAAAAAGGTATCATTGCATAATGATAAAAGGATCAACACACCAGGAAGACATAATGACCCTAAATGTGTATACACCAAACAACAGAGCTTCAAACTACATGAAGAAAAATTGATAGAACTAAAAGAAGAAATAGACAAATCCATAATTATAGGTGGGGACTTTAACACCTCTCCTCTAAACAAGTAATAGGACTGCTAGACAGTGCTATTCTGTATCAGTAAGGATATACAAAACGTGAACAACACCATCAGTCAATGGGATTTAATTGACATATATACAAATCGCCTCTAAACAATAGCAGAACACATGTTGTTCTTTAATTTTTATTCAGGCAACCATGGAACATTTACCAAGACAGATCGTATCCTGTGCCAAAAAACAAACCCCAACAGATTTGAAATAATTTGAATTATTTGAAATGATACAGAATGTGTTCTCTAGTCATAATGGCATCAAACTGAAAATCAATAACAGAAAGATAAGAGAAAAATTTCTAAATAGAAATTAAACAATTCAATTATTATTTCTAAATAATCTATGGGTCAAAAAGGATGTCAGAAAGGAAATTTAAAAATACACAGAACAGTATTAAGATGGAAGTATGGCATATCAGAATATGTGGGATGCAGTTACTAAAGCAGTATTGAGAGTTAAATTTATAATGCTTATATATTAGAAAAGAGAAAAGGTCTTAAATCAATAATAAAAGTTCCTACCTCAAGAAGCTAGAAAAATAAAAATAAATTTTAAAAAACACAGAAAATAAACCCAAAGCAAGCAGAAACAAGGATATAAAAAGGAACAGAAATCAATAAAATTGAAAACAGGAAAACAGAGAAAATCAATGAAACCAAAAGCTAGTTTAAAAAAAATCAATAAAATTGATAAACCTGTAGAAAGATGGACAAAAAAGGAGAAGATGTAAATAGTCAAAATTAGGAATAAAACAGAGAAATCGTTATAGATTCTGCAGCCATTAAAAGAGTAACAAGGCACTACTATGAGCAACATTATGCTCAGAAGTTCAACAGAAAAATCAGCAATATAGAAGATCCAATCAATACAATCACCCAACATGATCTAATTGACATATATAGAAATACTCCATCCAACAACAGCAAAATACACAATTTTTAGAAAAAAAAAGGACCAATCCCTTGAAATCCACAAATCACCAAAAACAGGTATTCTCAATAGTCTTGTAACAATACTGAAATTAAATCTGCAATTCAAAAGATCCAGAAAACGGAATCTCCAGGATCAGCTGATTTCCCTGAAGATGTCTACCACATATTTAAAGAATAATTAACATCAATTTTACATACTCTCTTCCAGAAAATAGAAAATGAAGAAACATTTCCCAACTTATTTTATGAGGTCAATATTACCCTGATCATAAAACCAAAGACAGTGTAAGAAAAAAAAAAAAAAAAGAAAACAGAGAGAAAGAAAACTATAGATCAATAACTTTCATGAACTTAGAAGCAAAAAAGTCTTACAAAATATTAGCAAACTGAAAAAAAATACACCAAATGGGATTTACTTCAGATATGCAAGTCACATTCAGTATTTGAAAATGAACCAGTGCAATCTACCACATCAACAGGCTAAATAAGAAACTTACATGATAAATCAATTGCAGAAAAAGTGTCTGACCAAAGGCAATACCCATTTATGATTAAAAACTCTTAGCAAGTTAGGAGTAGAGAGGAACTACTTCAACTTGAAAAAGAGCATTTATAAAAATTCTATGGAGATCATAGTTAATCGTAAAAGACTGAATGAATGCTTTCCCTCTAAAATGGTGAATGAAGCAAGATGTCTGCTCTCACAACTCATACTCAACATCGCAAAATAAGTAGCATGTGTATTGTAAAGGAAGAAATAACACCATTCCTCTTTGCAGATGGCATAATTGTCCATGCAGACAATGTCCCGGAATCTACAAAAAGAATATTCCTAGATCTTATCGATGAGTTAAACAAAGTCTCACTATACACAATCAACAACCAAGAAACAATCATATTTTTATGTTCTAGCTCTCTAGCAAGTGGCATCTGTTGCTTATTACCAGGAGTAACAGTCTGGACACGTTTGGCCACTGCATTTTGGTATTGGAGTCACCAAGGAAAACACAACACAGTCAAGTACTACATGGAACAATGTTTTACTCACATAAAGAAGAGACAGAGCAAGGTCAGCTATGTAGTTGGCGTCAGTCCCCATAAATAGAAGGGCCTCCTTGCAGCAGATGCGGGGCAGTTGGCAGCATGTAACCCTCTCATGCTGCAGCAGAAGAACCTTTTGCCCTCCCCGCAGAAGAAAGTTATAGCAGTGGGGCTGGCTAGGTGCCATATGATACATATGTTTAAGCAGAACAAGGGAGTACATATTGAGTCTGAAACAGGGAAAGATATTCCCACACAAGGTGATAACTCCAGCATGGGCTGCGAGGACGCTTTATCTCTTGGGAAGGAAGTGTTCTGGGCCCAAGGCCCATTCTTACGTGGCTGAGTAGGGGTTTGAAAGACCACATGCACAATACTGCCTTTCCCAACACTAACAGTGAATATGTAGAAAGTGAATTAAAAACAGAATACTATCTACATTATCCCTCAAGTATATACTATATACTTAGGTATAATCTCACAAAAAATGCCCAGGGTCTCTATGTGGAAAATTACTCAACAGCTAAAAAAATAATAACAACTAGGAAATAGGCAAAAAACATGGGGAGACATTTTCCTGAAAAAGACAAACGGATGTCAAACAAGCATATATAAGGTGTTCAACATCACTAGGCATGAGGTAAATGCAAATTAAAACCACAGGGAGATATCATTGCACACCTATCAAAATGACTACTAAAAAAATGTGATAACATTAAATGCTGGTGAGAATGCAAAGAAATTGGATCACTCGTACATTGCTGGTGGGAATGCAAAATGGTACAGACATACTGGAAAACAGTGTGGCAGTTTCTTAGAAAACTAAGCATGAAACTATCATAGGAACCAGCAATTTTACTCCTGGGCATTTACTTTAGAGAACTGAATACTTATATTCACACAAAAGCCTGTACAACAATGTTTCTAGCAGCTTTATTCATAATAGCTGAAAACTGAAACAATCTAGATGCCCTTCAATGGCTGAATGGTTAAAAGAAAAAAACAAAAAACGTTTGATACATACATACCATCGAATTTTACTTAGCAATGAAAAGGAACAAACTATTGATACACAACCTCGATAAATCTCCAAAGAATGATGCTGAGTGAAAAAAAAAAAAACTCCTATTCTAAAACTTTATGCACTGCATGATTCCATTTATATAACATTCTTGGCATGACAAAATCATACAAGTGCAGAACAGATTAGTATTTGCCAGGGATAAGGGATGAGGAGGCAGGGAAGGAGAGAGGGGGAATCCTTGTGATGACAATTGTTCTGTATGTGGACTTTGTCAATGTCAATATCCAAGTCTGATACTGACCTATAGTTTTGCAACATGGTACTATTGAGAAAATTAGGTAAAGTATACATGGGCCTCCCTGTATTTCTTAAAACTGCACATAAATATACTATTACCATTTAAAAAGCTATTTTAAAATGAAATGTAGAAAAACATATGTAGACATAAAAATATGTGACATAGTAGGCAGGAAGATAAACTTAGAATCAGAAGATCTAGGTTTGTATCCCCAGTGTACCAGCTCTAGCTATTGTGTCAAATTGGTTATCTGTTTGCAAACTTATTTTCTCTTTATTTTAGATACACAGAAAGACTAGATTTTCTAGTCTTTTCTGCAGTTAAATGTAGTTATATGATTAAATTTGACCAATAAAATGTTGGTAAAAGAGATATTCATTACTTGTAGTGGTTGGTCTATAAAACCTGCAGGTGTCATCCTCCATTTTCTTTCCTTCTCCAGTGGCTTGCTGCAGAGGAGCACAGCAAATTTAGAAGTAACATTTTGAAGCGAGGAAGAAAGCATAGAGGAGCCTGTGACCCTGAATCGCTATTTGTAGGACAACTGATCTTGGGAACCCAGTTTTGGAATTCACATGAGTGAAACATAAACCATTTCATTAAGCCACAGAGATTTGGGGCAGCCAGGACATCTTAACTCATATAGTCATTCCTGGCAGCTCTTCAGAAATCAAGCCCAACACTTTTTTCTGGAACATTCTACTGCCTCTCCTGTTTAGATCTGCAGATTCAAGGGGTCACCCATTTCCTTTTATTTGATGAGGCAATATTAGCAATTTCCTTTGGCTTTGACAGAATCACCCCTTTATGACCCTAAAACCAATATTTTAAAAATAGTTTATAATGCTTCACCTTATTCCAAGAAAAATATAAAGTAGCTGATGAAAATGCATACACTAGACCAAAATCAAATAATTTAGAAACAAATTGTTGAAAAGGGGCAATAGTAAGAAACAGAAACAGGAAACTTAAATATCCCCAGAGGTGAGGTAAATACACAAATATATTTCAGAAAGACCTGTATGTTTGCAGATCTCATATTTATTTCTAGCAGCTTACATAATTGGGAAATATGATATATTACAAGATTTGTTTTATGCATTTAATCAGTTTAGTCATATCAAGATTTATTTGGATGCATTTTCAAAACTAGGGTAGGAAGTATGCATGATAGAATTTGTTCAGGGTAAATACCACTTTGCTGATTGACACCTGAGGGAATTTTTTCCTGTATGTTCTCCTTGAAAGGTCAGTGAATAAGGAAGTAAACATTTTCTTTATCGACCGTGCAGCAAATACTGCCACAAATCAAAGATCATTAAACTTCAAAACTGAAACATTGAAAGAGAGTCCTAACTGTAAATAGACCACCGCCTTCTTTTCTTATTTCTCATGTACTTTTCTGAGAAATCCTGAACAACAACTGAAATATTTTCCAGAGGCATCACTTAATCTATTGAGAAAGAAACATGATAGAAATCTAGATTGTAATTAGTTTTCTCAGTGGTATCAATGCAATTGGGGGTAAATTGCTAGCCATTAAAGAATTGGAGACTGCCTCAAAAATTCTGAAAATTTTCAGAACGGGAAGGAGACACATACAAAACTCTTCAATGGAAAACAGACATGCAAATTTCCTCTGGGTTTTAGGTAAGAAAGTTGTAAAACAAAACAAAAAAAAAAAAAAAAAGAGAGAGAGAGTAATTTAAATTTGATATATAGAATGACTTCAGCTATAGAATCATTGAGGAAGATTACTGGAGACTAGGTCATTTTTCCCAGTGTAAATATAAGCACAGTAAGTTTTTTAGCAAATTTGAATAACATAAAATTTAACATCATTATCAAATTTGATAGCATAAATATTTCAACATTTTCTGTGTATAAAGAACTTGAGATGCACTCCAATTCCCAGTATAACATATAAAAATGTCACCCCTTTCATACCTCTTTTATCCCTGTTTTTAATATTTCTCTCGTGATTTGAGGAATTCTGACACGTGAAACAAGATACTTTTCATGCCCACAAGGGGGACCCTTTGCACCATAGCAACGGAGTTTACACAGCACAGATCCTGCTAATACCCCAGTTGGTTAAATCCATGGTCTGCCATAAAATGTCAGAAAGTCAAGTCATATCCCATCTCCTTGGCCTCACCTGTGAATCCAGGCTGACAGATACAGACATAACCTGAGGCTTCATGGTAGCTGAAAGTAGAAGGCAGTCCAGTGATGTGTCCATATTGTTTCTCTGAGGAGAGCTCCACACATTCCCCATCAGACTGGCAGGGGTTACTATTGCATTCATTGATATCGATCTCACACTGGGCACCTGTGTATCCTGTAGGATAAAAATTCAGAGAAGCTGCTAAGTCAAAGGTGTTGAATCATAGAGCATCTGCCTGAAAGGAGGCTGACTGCTATACTGGCATTGATTTAACAAGTTGATGTGCCTGCCCTCAAGGAGTTGGTAAGGGGAATCTGATAAGATTAGGCTTATGTGGAAACAAGTACTAGTAGCAGTAAAATCACTTAAAAAATTTTGACCAAAAAATCTTAAAGAAAAATTTGATTAATAAGACCTGAAATAAAATGGGATGTCAGGATAACCTGGATTTAACCTGAACATTTTAATGAAAGGCTCCAATTTTTCAAATATTCTTCATTTGTGAAATTGTATTTTAAAATATTTCAAGAGAATAGCTGAAAAGTCAGCAAATATCCCCAAAACCAAACTAAATTCTCTTAAAACTCAAAGTAAATGTAAATCCTTATTTCCTAACACTCAATGAAACAGAATAAGAGGTTGTTTTAAATTTGCATGGACTTAGCTGGATTATTTTATTAGGACCAGGAATAAGAACAGTAAAACAGAAATGATTTGTCACTTTATAGATAATTAAAATATTAAATATCAATGAAAGTTCTCTACTTGAACTTTTTCTTTGCTTTTACAAATATGGGCAACTGTAAGAACATATACAGTTGTAGTGTATCTAAATGTTTTAACATAAACGGAATCATATTATATGCATTCTTCTTTTTTTTTTTTTTTTTGAGACGGAGTCTCGCTCTGTCGCCCAGGCTGGAGGGCAGTGGCCGGATCTCAGCTCACTGCAAGCTCCGCCTCCCGGGTTTACGGCATTCTCCTGCCTCAGCCTCCCGAGTAGCTGGGTCTACAGGCGTCCGCCACCTCGCCCGGCTAAATTTTTTTTTTTTGTATTTTTAGTAGAGACGAGGTTTCACCGTGTTAGCCAGGATGATCTCGATCTCCTGACCTCATGATCCGCCGGTCTCGGCCTCCCAAAGTGCTGGGATTACAGGCTTGAGCCACCACGCCCGGCCTATATGCATTCTTTAGCAACTTGCTTTATTCACTCCCTTGCACAGTCTACCAGTGTTAGTAATATAAATCTAACTCGTAATTTTTAACCACTGCCAAGTATTTCAGAATATAGATGTGTCATGCCTTAACCACTGTCTTACAGTTTAACCTTTGTTTTATGTACATTTTTGCTATTGCACTGTTGCAATGAATATCATTATACATGGCTGTTTGTCTAAGTGTTTGAGTATAACCCTAGAGTTTATGCCTAGAGGTGGAATTTCTGGGTCATAATTTATGTACATTTTTAATTTTAATAAAAACTGCCAAACATCTCTAATTTAGTTGTACCACTTGCACAACCAGCAGTGGATGATTGTGAATGTGGCTCCAAATGTTTGCCAATGTTTTCTATCACCAAATACAAAAATTTTCACCAGTTGGTTGGATAGAATATAGTATCTCACTGTTATTTTGGTTTACATTTTCCCAGTTAATATTGAGCTGAACATTTTTTTTTTTTTTTTTTTTACCATTTCATTTTTTTCCTGTTTTTTCATTAGGCTGCTTTTCATATTGATTTATAAGAGTATATACATATTGTGTATAGCGCAAGCCCCAAAATGTAAATTTAGTGGGATGCAAATATAACACTGATGGTCGACAGGATAACATCAACTGTTTTGTAACATGGTAAGAGAAAAGTATAAAGTTTTTTAAAATTTATATTTATTGATTGATATATTTTTAAGACGGATTCTCACTGTATTGTCCAGGGCGGAGGGCACTGGTGTGATCTTGGCTCACTGCAGCCTCCGCCTGCCGGGTTCAAGTGATTCTCCTGCTTCAGCCTCCCAAGTAGCTGGGATTACAGGCGCGTGCCACCAAGCCCGGCTAATTTTTGCATGTTTAGTAGAGAGACGAGGTTTCACCATGTTGGCCAGGCTGGTCTTCCTGACTTCAGGTGATCCACCTGCCTCTGCCTCCCAAAGTGCTAGGATTACAGGCGTGAGCCACTGCGCCAGTCCTGATGTTTTTAAAGAAACACAATTCAACTTCACAGTCGCCTAAGGACCTTTGCAATATCATTTAACTCTGCTGAGAAATGTTTTGGAAACAGAATTTACATTCGAGAATTATAAAACTTGTAAACTAAATCATAGTATGTCTTGTCTTTAAATTCATTCAACAACTTCCCCTTTCACATAGAATGGAATTCAACATCCTTAATACAACTTTAAAAACTCCCTGCATTCCCACAGTCTTTGTGATGTTTTTCTCTCTTCTAGAAAACTGTCCTTCAAGTGTTTACTTGGCTAACTCTTACTCAGTTTTCAGACGTCATCTTGTATTACTTTCTCAGAATAACTTTCCATCATGGACAGAGATAAATAAGATTCCCTTATTTTCTCTCGTGCCACCCAACTCTTTTCTTTCATTGCTCCTTTCATAATTTTAAATTATATATTTATTTGTGTGTATGGTTTCCTCCCTCAGCAGGCTGTGTGCTTCACAAAACAGAGACTGTGTTCATTTTATTTACCACTCCAATACTGAGCAATATGTAAGTGGTAGACCTTCAGTCACTAGTACTACTCAAAGATTGAAAATAACAATTTAGATTATAATCCTAGTTTAACACATAAACCAGGGAATTGACTATTAAAAGCAAATAATGAGATTATAATATGATTGCTCATTTTGTATTAATAATTTTAATAAACACCTAAATGAGATCATATGTTAAATCATAACCACAACATAAATTCTGCAGCTCAACAGTGTAATACATTTTTTACAAAAAGACCCTTGGGGCCTTTCTCAACAATCTGAAGAAGAAACTTAGAGTCAAAAAGTTCTAAAAAAAAAAAAAAAGGAAACTAAAAGAACATGTCAGATCTAGACCCAACAATCCTTTATATTGACCACCCCAACAAAGACCATTCAGAGTCTCTTAAACTTGAATGTCTACTTGTTGAATACTATTATTTCATACTTAAGGTTCTTCAAATACATTAAATAACAGTTTCTACAATAAGTTTTTATTAATTGGTATTTGTTGTGCCACAGTGGACTTATTGAAGAAAGGCTGGACTATTTTCAATTTCCTTCTCATTCTGACTCGAGACGCACATAAACCAGGTTAGGGAGGAATTTAGAATCATCATAAATCCTTTTTTTGCTTTTCCGGCTCATGCATTATCTCATTCCAATCGTGAACATTAGGAAGGTTCTGATTTATAGTCTTGCCAGTCCTGTCCCCACCCCTGAGGCTCTGTGGGGATTTTATTTGCTGCTCTCTTTAACCATGTATATAAATAGACTCCTTCAGTCAAGACTATATTCAATAGTTTTAACAAGCTTTTCTATAAAACTCTGAACAAAGAAACAATATGATACTGAGTCACATCCCCGGGGTTCTTATATTATGTTTGTTTGTTAACAATTTCAATCACATCTGGGCATCAGGAAATCTTTTAAGCTAAGCATTTAAGGTGACTGACACTTCTTGTAATTATTAATTACTTCTGAAATGAGGACCCTAGGCAATTATAGCAGTGGATTCTCGCCATTGTGTTCTGTGGCAGTGGAGTCATGATCTGAAGAAACGGTCTCCTTTTCTAGAGTAGTTTGTAGTGTTAACTTTTATCTTTGTATACAACAGCAAGATAGGTTGCAAAGGTATTCAGGATATTCTATCTAGGCAATATTACCATCCGTGCAGTAATCCAGGGCAGAAATCCAGAGGCAAAACTGTCCTAAACCTGTGCCCTTTTCTTACTCCCCACATCATTTCCACCTCCTATGTGACTCTCAGGGCTATCCCCCCACCCTTCAACCACTATTCTGTTAGTTCTAGCAAACAGACTTATCTCTTCAAACTACTGAAGAATCTTCTCCCTAGATTTCCCTGCCTTTAGTTTTATTTTCTTCTATCATCTGCCACGAAGCCAGGGAACTCTTTTGAAATTAACAAAGCAGATTTTGTTACTTCTCTGTCCCATAGTTGGCAGCGCAGATACGCAGCTTTGTGATCTGGCTTCAGTCCAGCTCCCCGGTTCCATTTCTCTACCTCCAGCCCTACACAGTGCAGCATTTTTGCAATCACTCAAAGTTCCACAATTGGACATGCTCTTTGCTTTTTTTTCTCTTTTTTTCTCCTTTTTTTTTTTTTTTTTTTTTTTTTTTTTTTTTTTTTAGACGAAGTCTCACTCTGTCGCCCTCAAGTGCAGGCTGGAGTGCAGTGACACTATCTTGGCTCACCGCAACCTCCTCCGCCTCCCAGGTTCAAGCGATTCTCCTGCCTTAGCCCCCTGAGTAGCTGGGACTACAGGTGTGCACCACCACACCCGGCTAATTTTTTTCCCTTCTTTTTGTACTTTTCGTAGAGATGGGGTTTCACCATGTTGACCAGGCTGGACTCAAACTCCTGATCTCAAGTGATCTGCCTGCTTCGGCCTCCCAAAGTACTGGCATTACAGGTGTGAGCCAAAGCGCCCAGCCAGATGTGCTCTTTTCTGCATGTGCCTGCCACCTTTCTTGCTTCTTTCTTTCTTCTTCTCCTTCTGTTCTTCATTTCTTAAATAAGTAATGGACTACACAACTTTCTAATTTTGATATTCATTTAACTTTTATTTAGTGCTTACTATGCTCCAGGATAAGCCAGGAGTTTTATATACATTACTGGATTTATCTCTGAAACAACTCTATCCTGTGGATATTATAAATTAGGAAACTGAGGCTCAGAGCAGTAATTTGTCCAAAGTCACACAGCTACTGAGTACATTTATGGAACTTGCTCAGCCATCTTTAGCTTATCTAAAATGGTGCCTCTTTGAGCAAGCTATCCCTGTACTTTTCTATTCATTTTTACAGAATTTATTATAGCCACTTATTGTACCAAAAATTGTACTATATACGTTTTGACATATGTCTCCCTACTAGGATTTAGGCTCCTTGGAGGAAGGCACGGTACCTTTTTTATTCCCAGATCACTATTGTTTTAGCCACTGAAATTCATGTGGCTTAAATGCTTGAATCCATGAATGAATGGAACATGTACTAGTTGGGTTTCTTGAGGTAGATGTTCTTAACTGCCTGACCATTACAAACTCCCGCCCTCATACATAATTTCCACCTCGTGGTATAGAACTTGCAACATAGTTGCCCTTTCTTGAGTGCTTAATATGTGCCAGACTCTATTTTTATAATTTTACTTTTCATAATAATACTACAAGTAAAATATTTTTATCCCTCTTTTGCAGATGAGGAACTTAAAGATTGAGAGGAACACTTATTCTATGTTTTATTCTATTTTTATTTTTTTAAGCTTTTAAACTTTTTACTAAAAATTAAAACCCAAACACACACCATAGTCTAGACCTACATGGAGTCAGGATCATCAATATCACTGTCTTCCACCTCCACATCTTGTCCCACTGAAATATCTTCAGCAGCAATAACACACATGGAGCTGTCATCTCCTATGATAACAGTGCCTTCTTTCGGAATACTTCCTGAGGGACCGCCACAATCCCATGGATAGTGAGTGATGCTACAATGTTACGACAGCCATGACATCACTCGGTAGTAGGACTTGTTCAGCTCCATTGTAATCTTACAGGACCACGGTTGTATATGCAGTCCATCATTGACCAAAATGTTGTTATGTAATGCAAAGCTGTATGTCAGGCAGTTTGTTTCCCAAAATAAGCATCAATATTTGCCTGTGGCCTGTAATGTAACACAAATGTTACGTACTGTTTTCTATTGATTCTTTTATCATCTCTACACTCAAGTCTAATTATCCTCTATATGTGAACTTTAGTTATGGTTTATAGATAATTAACTTTTTATTGTATTAACAAATATAACTGGTTACATTACAAATGCCTAAGAGAGTAAAAGTTCCTAATAGTTTAACATTATTTCATTGGTTTCTATATATTCCTGCCATATAAAAGAATATCTTGGAAAAAAAGACAGCATCTTCCAGTGAATTTTTATCCATGAAGATCATGCTGAATTTCATCTTTTCATTGATTTTCTTCCCCTCTGTTCCCCTAGAGGGTTATGATCATTGGGCAACTTGGTAACCTACTTTAGACAATATTTAGTATAGTGGTAAATATGTTTGAGCACTGAAGAATAAAACTAAATTAAACAATAATAGCTAGAAGAAATAATTGACTTAAAACATTTAACGAAAGTAATTTTTCGTTTCATTTGCTATAAGCGATATGTTTCTATTCTAAACAAATGAAAAATAATTGGTGGAAGGTATTTTGTCACTTACCAGGCCAGCAGTGACAAGTGTAATTGTCAACACTGTCCTCACATGTAGCATTATTATGACAAGGTTTTGACCAACAAAGAGGCATCAGGGTTTCACAGTGTGTCCCTGTGAATCCACTACCCGTGCAGTTACAGCTATATCTGGAAAGTAATGAAATTTTCATGTCAACTCTTGGTCATATTGAGATAAGATATCTTTATACTGTTTCTTCATCTGTCCATCAACCCAAGACCCATGGCATAGTCTTACTACCTCAAAAACTCTGGGGAATTATCTATACAGGACTGAATGCATGATTATTTACTTATTAATGTCTTATTATCTTTTAAAAAATCTAGCTTCATGCTAATTTTTTAAAAGTACAGCTTCATGCAAATCATGACTATTCAGTTTCTCATTCATAAACTGAATATAGTACCTATGTTACAAGGTTATTGTGACAATTATGTATGTGCATAAAGAATAGACACATATCTGAAGGTACTAAATATAAAGAATCCCATGTATCTGAAGGTACTAAATATGTTGCTACTAAATAGCACTTAATAAAATTGTTAACATGTTTTAAGGTAGTAGAGAATGACTTATACCATCATGGCACTCTGTTATACAGAGAGCCCATTAATAAGGTCTCATATGAAAAATGAAAACATAAATTATGAAAAACTCAGGAAAAGCCTTCATTAAATGAATTGTGACTTATGATGTTCTCTTATTTTTAGATTGCAAGAATATTTAAACCTTACTATTTCTAATTATTCACGGATTCACTGGAATTATCAAATAGCCCCAAAATACACATCTAATGAAGAAAGTTGTTGATTTTATTAAGAGGAGATGTTAATTTAGGTGAGGGTCTCCTCAAGGATTTAGTATTAGAAAAAATGGATCTGCACACTCAGCTTAGGCAAAATGAGGATCTTGGGAAAAGAATATCTATGAATTTATAAGGCACATAGAGTCCTCTTCGCTATGGCTGTGTGTGTTTTTATCACCAACCAAATATTATAAGTGACTATAATCTTCATATGTGTTGTTTGAAATCTATTTACTATTCCATTTGTTCAATTAAAAATACCTACTAAAAATCTAGTATAGGTAAAACATTAGTAACAAGAACCCTGTGGTCAAAGGGCTTGGCTGGCTGACTAATGGACCTCAGTTCATGGAATTAGAAGCTCCATTTGCATAATTCCTTTGGTCTTCAAGAAGTTCTTTCCCCCCCCCACCCCCCGTATACCTCATAGCAAACATTTTAAATTTTTGTGGGAAAACAAAGTCAGGTTGTATTGGATCGATCTTATGACTATCATCTCAAAATTTAGGCAATAAGAGATAATGGCACAATAGGGAAACTATTCATGGCATATTCAAGAGAGGGAATAAAAGATAGCAAAGTTTTAGCCTTGTTTTGTTTACATTTCCAAAGGAATCAAAATGTTGTGTCATTTCTGTCCTGATGCTTTCTGGAAACAGTGGAGTAGGGAGGGGTGAGCCTCCTTTTCCTCTGGAAGTCTTGTGTGGAAATTTCCATTGTGACCTGTCTGTCTCTGTGTTGGCCAGTTACCTGTCTCCAGGAATGTAGATTTACGCCCCTAGAGCATTATTGGGGTACAACTAAAAGTCAAAGACAAGACATGGAATGTAATTAAAAGTTATATTTTATATTTTAAAAAGAATATACAACCACATTGTTCTATTTAAAATTTGAGGGCCAGGCACGGTGACTCAAGCCTGTAATCCCAACACTTTGGGAGGCCGAGGTGGGTGGATCACCTGTGGTCAGGAGTTCGAGACCAGTCTCGCCAACATGGTGAAACCCCATCTCTACTAAAAGTACAAAAATTAGCCAGGCATGGTGGCGGGCATATGGAATACCAGCTACTCGGGAGGCTGAGGCAGGAGAATTGCTTGAACCGGGAGGCAGAGGTTGCAGTGAACCAAGATCACACCACTGCACTTCAGCCTGGGTGACAGAGCAAGAAAAAAAAAAGTCTATTATTTTGATTATTTTGTTGCAAATTTTTGAAGCATATGTGCCTTTTATTGCTCTTCTTTTAACTCTGATTCACTTTGAAATTAGATTTGGGATAAATCATGTCTTATTTACTAAATAAAGAAAAACTGGATTCTGGTCCTCCTTTTGCAAAGAATTAATTCTGTGAACTTGTGGGCGTCTTCTCATTTCCCTAAACTTTAGATTCCTTATTGTAATATGGAAACATTAATACTCATCTTGCCTTCCACTGAGCTGTTGAAGGATCAAACAAGATAATTTTAAGTGCTAATCTTTTAAAAAATTGTTATGCATTTGATAACTCAGTATCATGGCTTAAACAAGTGTTAGAAAGTTTTTCAGTGTTGTGGCTTAAATAAGTATTAGAAAGTTCTTTTAAAAATGTTTTATATGAGCGCAATTACTGTTACACACATTTATTATATTCATCATATTGAGAGGTAATTTATTGCTGTTCTATTTTGCCTGAAAGCCAATGATAGACTTCAGTTTGAAGCAGAATCACATGGCTATTTCTCACCATTATGCTTTTTCAAAAATATTCACCCAATTCCCTGAACACGTGGAAATTAATTCAAGATATAAGTAATTAGATATCACTGCCCTTTCCAACATGGTCATGGTTTGTATAACATTTTTAAAGGATTTATTGTTGTCATCTGATTTATATCCTTGACATACAGATACAACCTTATATACATATATATAATAATCTATAGTTTTGTTTTTGCACCTTTCCTATCTACAACAGGTTTATTTCATGCAATTGAAAAATTGGCAATTTTCCATAGGATAAGCAGTTCTAAACTATTACAAGAATTACTTGTAAAATCTTCCCTCTTGAGACAGATGGTCTCCAAGAATACCCTTTTTAGTGAAATCTGAATGTTTTCATTAGTTAAAGTATAAAGTTACCCCCCAAATTTTAAGCCGAGAATGTGAGAGCTCTAAATTCACCAGAGTGGTAAAATAGTTCTTGGTCAGGGAGTTCTAAGGCAATCACCCAACGCCAGAGAAAATGTACCTGTTTTCTCCATCCACACACAGCCCTCCATGGAGACACGGTTGACTGGCACACTCATCAATGTTGAGTTCACAATGATCCCCTAGGAATCCAGGGGCACAGTCGCAGAAATAGGCCCCCAGAGCATCCTGACAAGTTGCACCATTTAAACAAGGCTGGGACCAACATTCATCAATTTCCAATTCACAGTTTATACCTTTTTAAAAAGTCAGCACAGAAAAAACAGAAAAAGTTTTAGCAAAGTGTTCACAATTCAGCAATTTGACAATGCTTTGTTTACCAGAGCACTTGTCAAATGTTCTGTTACCCAAAATAATTTCCCCCTTAATTATAATTGATATTAACTTTTGGTGTGCTTGTGGGAAGTTGCACAAGGCAGAGCAGCTGTTACAAAGAATTATTGCATACAACAGCTTGTGGTGTTTAGTCAGTGAAAACAAATAAGTCATTTTTAGAACAAAGTTTATTGTTAACTGCACTTCTGTTGGAAGCCTAAAAGTGGCTGGTCGATGTTTTTCTATTATTTTTAAACACTTAATTTAGTAAAGCAGCAGAGAGAACAGTGGGTAAGAGCTCAGACTCCAAAGCCAGACAGTTGGGTCGGGATCCTGGCACAGCCACTTATTAGCTGTATAACCTTGGGCAAGTTTCTCAGCCTTTCCATGTTTCAGCTTCCTCACGTTAAAAAGACAATAGTGGTAATTATCTCATAAGACTCTTAGTATAATTAAATGTGTTCAAAAGTACTTATAACAGTACCTGATACATACTATTTGCTAGAGAAAAAACACTTTTTTCGGCAAAAAAAATCTATTGTACTAATATAATGTGCAACTATTGATCTAAGTGCTCATTTTGCATAGACATTTTTATCTTAATTTTTCTTTTTGTAAAATACTGCCTTTAAATACAAAAATTGGTGACTTAATGTAATTAATGGCATCATTAGAAGCTGTTAACACTTCATTTTAAGGTAATGTTATATTAAAACAAACTGTACTTATCCTCCCAAAATTAGTAGGTAAGTATTATTTGCTAAACAAAATAAGTTTATGATTTTTACCGGTTGTAGCAGTATTTAAATAACAACCTATTTTATTAAATGTCAAAACAGTATTTGATATACAATAATCACATTTGCATACAGGTTTTAAAAGACACAAAAGGAGGAATATCCATACTTACCCATCTTTGTTTCTGTGTTTCTAATCCCAAATAATAAATTATATATTAAAATTATATTAAAAGATTTTCAAATAGCTTAGAAGTTAGTAGTAGTTTGATTTGTACCCATTTTTCTTGACAGAAAATGCAGCAGGATATTCTAACACCATCTATTATTTACAACTGTTACGAGATTCAACAAATACCCAACTTAAAAGAGAAGCCAGCATATTAAATTTGATTGTTTTTTGAAAAATAAAAAACTTAAACATTAAATTTATGTCCATAAAAATGGAAACTTTTGCAATAGCACTTGTTTCCAGGTAAATGGTTTGCTCTTTAAGGCTTAGCTATTTCTTATGCAGTCTGTGAATGAGATTTTCCATGGCTGTTTTACTTGGCATAACCAAGGTCCTGGAAAAGTGGAAAGAACATACATTTTTTAGATAGACCATCCACGACTGAGCTCTGCTCTGTCACTACTAACAACGAGGCTGGATACAGTAAATGCTACATCAATGGTAGGTATTACTATAGCGTGTTTGTCATTTCCTGCATTCCATCTTTAATTCTTCAGGGTAGGTAGAATAAAAAATGTATGAAAAGTGACAGGAAGCAAGGACAACTCTAAAAGAGAATTTAGAATAACCATAAACTCACTTATCAATAAATATAAATGACATTACTGGGAGTATAAACTATAGAGACTGGAAAAATTTGGGGCAGCCAGCATGTCAAATGCCATTAAAAAAGATCAACAATTAAAGTAGAAAAAGCCACAGAGCTATAGTAAATAGTTAAAATTAGGTAATAAATATTTGAAGTGGATTAATAGCCTTACAGCGAGAGGAGAAGAAGGTAGAAAATGGGGCTTTCCAGTACTGGAAAGTTGAAGGTCAAAAACTAGAAGGTTTAGAGAGCAATGACAGACACATCCCTGAGATGCTTCTCATGAAGTCTGTGATTGTTGGGGAGATGTCAAGATAGAGAAGGAGTGACAGCGTATGGGCATGGAGAGACCAGGTGACAGAGGTCCTGCCAAAAGTTCAATAGAAGCAAGGAAATGAGAAGCCTCAGGATGTGGTGATAATTTTGGTTGTAAAGCAGGTTTGAATGACGCTAGAGTCTAACTTGAAATTGGATCAATGTATGACTGCAGTGGATTAAAGATGAAGGTGATTGAGAATAAGAAGCTCACGAAATTCCAAAAGCATGGTCCATACAATTCCATAATGGCTTCTAACTGCATTTGAGTAAAGTGAAAACTTATTTTAACCTTTTTAATATTTGTTTTATTTCCTATTAAAATTCTGCCATCACTCTAAGTGCTAGTCATATGTCATACCAGACTCTTTGCTTTTCCTCAAACCTACCATATACCTCTACCACTCCAAGTTTTTGTACACACTGATCTCTCTCTGCAATGCTTTTTCCCCCTTGTCCACCCAATGAAGGCATCCTTTTAAAACTTAAGTTAACTGTCCCACCAGTGGACTCATAGGAACAGTGGTTTCAGCAAGAAAGCCAGCCTTCCTTCTTGTCCTTGAGAATCATGGAGATAAGAACTCTTTAAAGAGGATTGTGTGGAAAGTGGTTTCATAGAATAAATGCCAAGTTTCAGCAAAAGCCATGGGATTAAAGGTGCATTGGGAAAGATAAAAATGTTCGGTTTATCTATTTGTAGTTGAGAAGAGACTATAGGTAGAGAAACAGGTGATCACTCTAACAGAAGTCAGAAAGATTTTGCCCTGTGACATTTCACATAAGCGAATGTAGGTATACATTAGCAATCTGTACCTCCAGACCAGATCACCCTTCTTTTGTTTTTGTTGTTGTTGTTGTTGTTTGTTTGTTTTTTTTTCTGAGACGGATTCTCATTTGTCTCACTTTGTCACCAGTGGTGCTATCTTGGTTCACTGCAACCTCTGCCTCCCAGGTTCAAGCAATTCTCATGCCTCAGCCTTCCAGGTAAATGGGACTACAGGCACATGCCACCATGCTCAGCTAATTTTTGTATTTTTAGTAGAGACGGGGTTTCACCATGTTGGTCAGGCTGGTCTCAAACTCCTGACCTCAAGTGATCCACCTGCCTCAGCCTCCCAAAGTGCTGGGATTACAGGCATGAGCCACTGTGTCTGGCCCAGATCATCCTTCTGATACTGTCTGTAGAATGTCTTCTTCAGTTATCTCACAGGCATTGATATGTTGGCTGTGTCCCCACCCAAATTTCATCTTGAATTCCCAGGTATTGTGGCAGGGGCCTGGTGAGAGGTAATTGAATCATGGGGGCGGGTCTTTCCTTTGTTGTTCTTGTGATAGTGAATAAGTCTCACAAGATCTGATGGTTTTGTAAGGGAGAGTTGCCCTACACAAGCTCTCTCTTTGCCTGCTGCCATCCATGTAAGACAGGACTTGCTCCTCCTTACCTCCTGCCATGATTGTGAGACCTCCCAAGCCATGTGGAACTGTGAGTTAACTAAATCATTTTCCTGTATAAATCACCCAATCTTGGGTATGTCTTGATTAGCAGAGTGAAAAATGGACAATACAGTCATCATTCCCCAATTCCAAATAATGATAACCTTCCTCTCCCCACTCATGCTGATCTGCTCCACCCCCATCCCTGCCAAAACTCTCCTCTCAGTGAATGGTATTATCATCCAGGTCACCCAAGCCATAGTTCTAGGAGTTACCATCTTATTTGCTACTATTCCCCATATCTTAATTAGTCATCAAATCTCATCATTTCTCTCTTAGAAATGGATCTAAGGTGCCATCCTTATGGCTGTGGCCTTAAGTCAACCCTCATCATGTCTCATCTGCTCATACTACTACTAACTTCTCTTTTCGTACTCACTCTCTAGATTTCTATAGAAATGTGATCACTATAAAGTACAAGTATGATTGTACCATTGTCTGCTTAAATTTTTGACATCACCCTCTCTCTATCTGCCAGTCTCTGAAGTAAAGCACAATTGCCTTGTAATGCAGTAGAAGCTTCTAAAAGATGTAGATGCTACTGGTGCTACCCACTGCAGTGTGCTCACAGCTCCACTGTATCTCAACACCCTAGGCTGCATATAGGGGTTTTCCTTAATTGTAGGCCCCACTCCTTACTCCCTCCTTCCCCAGGCTAGCTCCAATTACTTCCCAAATATCCAGTTCGTGTATCCCATGATTCTGGAAACTATACTTACTTATATTTGCCTCTAATGCTGCTCCACTGTGCTCTCAAAAGTCCCCTTAATATAAATGTCTATATATATTGTCCTCAATTGCTTATTTTTCTATTTTATCTACAAAATTGTGAGCTCCTTGAGGTCAGGGTCTTTGACCTTTAACACCAGTATCTGTGGCATTTAGCACATATTCTTGAATATAAAAAAATGCTCAATAAATGTTGAATGCATGAGTAATCAAGTCACAGCTATGGAATAATCAACCACCTCTACAGGAAGGCAAACTGTATGCCAATACAGAGCTTCTCAGTGCTTCTACAAGCCTGGGCCATAAATCAAAAGTCCAAAAGTCAAATTTGTGTCTTTGGCAAATGTTTAAAACATATTATGGTTTCGGAATGATTGTGCCCCAAACTTCTGATCAGTATTTAGAGACTTTGCACTCCAATTGGCATCTTTCGGCATTCAGAGATCCTTGTTAACATTCTGTGCCACAAGATAATGCACATTATATTTTATCAGGATGGAACAGGTCTTGACTCTGACGCTGTCCTCATCATTCTTTACAGTGGGCAGGGAGCACACCATGCAAACAGCAAGTCGTTGATAAGCCATTCTGAATGCCTTTCTCATTATCTGCAGAGTTCACGCTTTGGAAATAATTGTAGTCTGTCTTCAGACTATCATCTTAAATTTCAGATTCCATTCAATGTATTTGATGCCTAACAGGTGTCTATGCACCATATTTTTCTTTTGAATGAGAATTATGCATGCTATTTTTGGGCTTTTTATGTATATCAAGTACAACAATTATCAGTGCAAGTCGGTGACACAAGTATCAGAGCAATGTGGAACTGTAGCATTCGGTTTTCATTACCATGATAGATTTACAGTAAGTTCTCGTCCTAGATATTATAGTCATAATCTGTTTAACATCCTAAAGCAATAGGGAGAGGCTAGATGACTTCCTGCTCTGATTAATAACATTAAATAAGCATAACAATGTTTAGCAAGATGTTAGAAGAAATTAAAGGTAGATAATTATTATTTTCAGTGGGAACATCTTTGGAGTTTTAGCCAATGAGATTTCTGGCTTGTGAATTTAGACATACCTTTCCTAAGGACACCAAAAATAACAAAATTCCCTTTCTGAATCACTCACTTAAAGCAGATTTTACAAGCCCAGGATTCTATCTCTGAAGGACTGCCGAATTTTGTCAATTCTAAGACTCCTTTTTTTCCTCCCTCACATTTTTAACATCTCTAGAACCGAGATGCACTTTACAATCAGCAGTGTCTTAGCTTCATGTTATAACTTAGCCAAATAGTTTTTTCATTTTTAATGATATCTGAAATGTAAGTAAGACTGAGGATGTATTAAATCTTGTGATACAGAAAATTTATCTTAATAAATGTTATTAATACTTTGTCATTATTTTATTTAACTATTTTATTATATTTTATTATTTTGTTATTATGACTATTATAATCCTTTTTGTTTCTACAAGTTTTGCTTTACTGCTAGACAAAATTGGAAAAACCTGTGGTTTCCATATTAAACATACCTTTTTTTTCAGGTTTTCTTAATCCTTGTCATATTGTGTCCTCCTCTTTGGTACCCTTTTACCATCAATGAAAGTTTAAGAATGTTCTTGACACTGTTTCAAAACCAGCTTCCCAGAATATCATGGAGGCTGAAACTAATTCTAGGAAGAGAAAGAAAGAATGTCTTCTCTTCATCAGCCCTAGGAGTGGAGCAATGGGAGGAAATTCTCCTACTTCCTTGTATCTAATGATTACAGTTGTCTGTTTGGAGAACAGTTTCTTCTATTCTGTGAGCTCATTCTTCATTCCCATTCTCCAGCCATTTTTCTCTAAATGCATCTGTATGCCAGTTCTCCCACTTTACTTCCATCATAAATGTCATAAAATTTACCATAAGATAGTAAAATATTATTTTCCCAAGTTAATAGGAATGACTTTCCCCATACACATTCTATATTTTATACATATATACACACACATACTTTTTAAAAGAATTATGAAAGTAAAAAAGTATATATCAAATATATATCAAATTTAAAAAGTTGGAGTAACCCATTTCAGAGTCTCCAAGATGGTATGTTTGAAAAATACACTACTTTTATGAGTGGTTGATGCTTTAATTTTATAAGTTTTTTGAAAGATTATAGAAAAATTATAGTATTTTCATTTTATGTTAAATACATCAATATTAAATATTACATATTTTCATACTTCCATAATTATAATGTTTTAATCATAGCAAATTACTTTCTTATGTTTCTCTTCATTAGGATAATTATTATTCCTAAATATATAAAATTGTTAAAATAGTAGTAACTTCTTAGTTCTTTATTTTATGATATGGTCATTTTAGAAGTTGAATTCTTGCCTAGGCATATTAAAATATTACACTTTAAATTTATAAGGGTGGCAGAGAGATTTTGACCTTCAGTTAATCTATTCCCGAGTTGAGTTCTAACAATATTCAAAAAATAATACTTTTAAGTAACCAAGTATAAGATTACTTGAAAGCAATTCGAGTATAAGAAAATGATACCTCTAAAAAACAAAGGCAAACATTGTTTAGATACCATAGGTATTCATCAGTAGCAACGTTTTAAGAGACAGAAATATTGGCAATTAACTCTCAGAGCCTAAATAGTTTATGGAAAAACTTTTGCTAAATCCATTTCATTCTCACCATGACACTAAGAGTTAGGTTGTATTACCATGCCAATGTTTGAACAAGGAAATGGAAGCTCATAATAATTGTTATTTATCAGTACCAAACCACTAGAGAACATCTAGGCTGAGCTTGGAATCCCTGTCTTCTGCTTCCAAATTTGTCTTTCCACCACATCCGTTCTTTATATTACTATATATTTTTCAGCTCATCCTCTTTGCATTCGGACCTGCACACACCCTGCTGATAACTAGGTAGGCACTAGGAGAAATCGCAGTCGCATGTCAGAGAGAAAGCTGTTTTTCTGGCTCATAGACGATAACTTCTTTCTATGTCCTTGCATGGTAGAAAGGGTGAAGGATCTCTCTTGGGCCTCTTTTATAAGGGCACATAACCTATTCATGAGAGCTTCCCCGCTATGATCTAATTACCTCCCAAAGCCTCACCTTTTCATACTATTGCCTTGGACAGCATTTCAACATATAAATTTTGGAAAGACCAAACTTTTCAGATCATAGCAACCCCTTTCCAAAATATCTCTGCAGTCCTTGTCCCTTGATATTCAACATATTATTATTCAAATAATAATAGCAAATGTAGTCTGAGGATACAAGTGTCAGTTTTACATTCTGAAAGGGATGCATTTTCACTCTATTCATAGGCCATTTTTTTTCTAGGAACATTTCCTGACTCCAACCAACATTACCAGCTTCTTTCTTTGTGCTTCCTCAGCATGATGTTTATAGACAGATGGTAATTGTTGTTTACATTTCTGATCCTAGAATAATCTGTGAGCATTTTGTCAGGAACAAATTTTATCTTAGTCACTTTCATGTCTCCAAAGTCCAGCATATTTACAAAGTGCATTGTAAATATAAATATTTGCTGAGTGAATATTTGTAATTTTGTGCACTCATTTAACAAACATTTGTCAAAACCTGGAAACTTCATTTCTTCATAAAAACTACTTTAAATGACTGTAGTTCTGAGCAAAAGCCTGAACGAGTGTTTAATTTCTTTATAAGACACCATAAAACGTTATCAATTTCATAATTAAGAGCATATTTAAAACAACCATTTTTCTTTGATATAATAGTAACATTATTTCTCATGAAATAACCTTATATTTAATAACATATATTTTATTTTCCTCAAATTATTTCCCATGACCATTAAATTATCTATATTATTTGCCATAGATGCCTTCAAAGTGATTTAGTTGATCAAAATGTACTTAGAAAAGATACAACACCAAGCTCAGATTCAAATCTCCACAATGACTGAAAATCGAATTTTGTCTTTGGTATGTGCCACTGTAATGGCAGTGTCAGTTAGTTACATCATACCTCTTAGACTGATGCCTCAGCATGGATGAGGACCATTGGAGAAGGCCCAAGAGGAACGTGAAATATTATTAAAAGTAAAAGAAGTGCTGATAGGACACTTTAAACGAGTAACCATCATGTAACCCAGGGAGGCAAAATACGTTTCAGCTGTGCACATGAAAGACACTGCACGGCAATATGGTTGATAGAAGCTACTAAGAAAGACTTATAGCATTCCTGCTAGGATATTTTAAAGGACAGATTAGTTCTGAATAATCTAGACATTGCCATCAGAGGGCAATAGAGGGCAGAAAGAGAAAGGCATGCTTTCATTTTGTTTGCATGATCTATGATCCTTCTTTGTTAATTTCCTTCTTAAATTTTTTTTTTTTTTTTTTTTTTTTTTTTTTGAGACGGAGTCTCGCTCTGTCGCCCAGGCTGGAGGGCAGTGGCCGGATCTCAGCTCACTGCAAGCTCCGCCTCCCGGGTTCACGCCATTCTCCGGCCTCAGCCTCCGGAGTAGCTGGGACTACAGGCGCCCGCCACCTAGCCCGGCTAGTTTTTTGTATTTCTTAGTAGAGACGGGGTTTCACCTTGTTAGCCAGGATGGTCTCGATCTCCTGACCTCGTGATCCACCCGTCTCGGCCTCCCAAAGTGCTGGGATTACAGGCTTGAGCCACTGCGCCCGGCCAATTTCCTTCTTAAATTTTAAGGGTGGAACAGGGAGGGGAGAAAGTTACTGTTAAAACTTGATAGGGGCCGGGTGCCATGGCTCAAACCTATAATCCCACCACTTTGGGAGGCCGAGGCAGGCTCAGGAGATCCAGGCTACCCTGGCTAACACGGTGAAATGCCATCTCTACTAAAAATGCAAAGAATTAGCCGGGCGTGGTGGCATGCTCCTGTAAGGAGCAACCTTAGCAACCTCCAGCTGCTAAGGAGGCTGAGGCAGGAGAACTGCTTGAACCTGGGAGGAGGAGGTTGCAGTGAACCGAGATTTCGCCACTGCACTCCAGCCTGAGCAACACAGAGAGACTCCATCTCAAAAATAAATAAATAAATAAATAAAACAAAAATAAATAAAAAAACTTGATAGGTCCCTTTCACTGTTCCCTCCCCCAAAGAGTGGATTTTCTTGGACTATTGTATTAACCTCCCTTAGACACTTGAATTCCCCCATATCGCCCCTTTCAGTGTATCTTCAACATAATGATCAGAGTGACCTTGTTAAAATGTAAGTCAAATCATTCCAGTTCTCTGCTCAGAACTCTCTAATAATCTCCCATCTCACTTAGAATAAAAGTCCAAGTCCTTACAATGGCCTACAAGGTCCCAAACAGTCTGAACTCATTATCGCTCTGACCTATCTCCTCCTTCGTCCTTCACTCCAGTCACACTAACTTTATTGCTGTTCCTCAAACATTGCAAGGACTCTTTACCTCAGGGCCTTTGCATCTGCTGTTCCTCTGCCTAGAATGCTATTCCACAAGACATTTCCTTGGTTCCCATCCTCTCCTCTTTAGAGCTTTATTCACATGTCACCTTCTCAGTGAAGACTTTCTTGATCATTCTACCTAAAGTTAATCCCTAATACTATTATTTTGTTTTACTTTTCTCCATGCAGTTATTACCCTCTAACCTACTATATACACTATATTGATTACTTACTTTATAGACATCTATCTCTTCCTTCCAGAATGTAAGAAACTATGTCATCACTTCTCTTTACTCTTTCATTTTCAGAACATAGAACAATGCCCAATTCATTGAGGTACTCAATATATATGTGTTGAATAAAGTAATGACCTAATGACTTCAACAAATATTTTAAAAATCCATATCATGTGTCTTATAGTCCATCTGGTGTTGCTATAACAGAATATATAGGATTGGGTAATTTATGAAGAACAGAAATTTATTTCTCACATCTCTGGATGTTTAAAAATTCAAGAGCAAGGTGCCAGTAGGTTTGGTGTCTGGTAAAGTCCCACATCCAAGATGGTGCCTTGAAGGCTGCATCCTCCAGAGGATAGGAACATTGTTCCTCACATGGCAGAAGAGTGGAAGGGGGTGAACCCACTCCCAAAAGCCCTTTTTATTATGGCATTAATTCATTCCTGAAGGCTCCATCCTCACGGCCTTAATACCTCCTCTTAGTTCCCACCTCCCAATACTATTGCATTGGTGATTACATCTCCAACACATGAGTTTTGGAGGAGGCAATCACTCAAATCATATCATCAAGTACATAGAACTGTTACTAGCAATAAGTGCTTTATATAAAACCCTGCTTTTATTGATTTGTGTTTCCTTGCCTCATGGACTTTGTGAAATAACAGTCAAGGATGTCACATGGAAATCCACATAATTGTCTATGTCAGTGGTTCTCAAAGTGTAGTCCCCAAACTAACAGCATCGGCATCACATGGGAACTTGTTTTAGATGCATATTCTTGGACTCCCATCTCAGATCTGTTGAATTGAAAACTGTATTTTAATGATAAGCTGTATAGGTGAGTCTGATGCATGCCAACACTTGAGACCCATTGAGGTACATTGTAAGCTTATTAGGTTGACAATGTCAGTTAAACTTTTAATGCATTTGTTTTCATATTAGAGATTTCAAGTTTTCCTTGAATAACATAAGTTTGAAAATACTCTGACCTTAATAAATGTTAAGTGAGTTTTATTTCTAGAGACATTATACCTTCTCTTTCCTTTCATGCCCATGGCCACTCTCCCAGGCCAGGTCCTAAAATCATGTACCTGGGTTATCACAACGGCCTCCTAACTAGTCTCCATGAACTAACTAGTCTTCTAACTACTCTGTAAGTACAAATACACTTCCTTGACTATATAATGAATTTTTGTACATTTTTATTTCTCAAGAAAATTCATCATATAATTGAAAAGTACATTAAATATAGGGCATTTTCTTACTTCCCAAAAGATTACTTTTATACCAAAGATCTATTTTATAATAGAGGAAGTAAGATATTTTTCTACATTGATTTGCTTCAACATACATTGAACTGGCCTTTCTCTGCCCTCTTACAGCCCTATTTTTCTCATACTGCAGGCATCTGAACGAGAAAAATGTATGTTAATCAATCTGGCTAGTTTTAAAGAAGGCCTCAATTATGAAATGATTCATTGCATAAACTTGAACTAAAAGTAGTCACATGCTTAGAGTTAATATTCTTTTCATTAAAAAAGTTTTCATCCACTTACTTTCAGCTTCAATTGGAGTTTTTGCTTATGCACAGCAGATTCTCACCAGCATCTTCAGTGGCTCTCTCTGAGCCCATTTCTGTAGTTCATGAATCACTGCCCATGAAGCATAATGGAGTGCACAGAGGAGAATTCACGCAGTGTGAACCCTCTCTACGTGCTACAGCTCTTTTTCCCCTTCTACCTCTCTGCCTTTTACAATTTATTACCTTTTCTTACTTTGCTGCTCAGAGGAATGCAGGTTTTTTTCTCTGAGAGGAGTTCTTTATGATCACTCTAAATTTGGATGTAGTGCACAGCAGCTAGGTCATTGTAATACAGTTTCTAGGATTCATCAGGAGGTCTAAGTGGAGGCAGAGCACTCCAGCACATCCATGCTGATTGCTGGTGGTCTTTTTTCTTTCCTTCTCAACTTTAGCTTTTCCCTTGGTTCTACAGACCTTCTTTGGGGTTCTCATTAGTTAGCCTGAGCTGCCACAAACACTGGTGGTCATGGGATAGCAGTGAAATAAACACACCTCCCTGTGTGTCTAAATGATAGTATACTGCAAGAAAAGTTTCCAAATAAAGTTCACATGAACTTAATATTTGGCAGCCAGCCCTAGCTATACATTAGACTCATCAATTAAATTTGACCCTCTGAAAGTGGAGTACGCACACCTCTGTTTCAGATCTCCCTGGGTAATTTGCTAATGAGTAGTCAGGGCTGAGAAACACTGACTACTACCAGAACTACCAGAACTACTACCAGAAGCTACCAGAACACAGGCCATTCTACTTGTGTAGGAGATTGGTGAGCAAGCCTATTACTGCATTTTTTTTTTTTTTTTACCTGAACAAGCCTAACCAGCTAATAATAGACCCAATTTTTATCTGCCTTATGAGTCTCTCGTTTAAATTCTGTTTGCAAGAAAGTTTTACATATGTCACTTGAAAAGCTGAAATAATACCATGTACCTGATTTCGTAGAAAACAAGGGAAGAATATAGCCAAATAGGGAACAACACTATTGTGTCAGGGATTGACAAGGAAAGCATCCTCATTGTGAACCTAAGTGTTTGAGTGAGAAAAGGGGACTCATTCCCATTGAACCCTGCAGGGATGTGATACAACCCACAGCATAAATGAATTCACTGTAAAGTTAAGTGCTTTACGATGGAATTTTACTACATTTCCCACATTTCACATTTAGAATATATTCTTTCTATCTGTTTTTTTGTTTTGTTTTGTTTTGTTTTAGAGACGGGGTCTCACCCTGTCAATCAGGCTGGAGTGCAATGGCACAATCTCGGCTCACTGCAACCTCTGCCTCCCCAGTTCAAGCGATTCTCCTGCCTCAGCCTCCCGAGTAGCTGGGACTACAGGCTCGCGCCACTACGTCCAGCTAATTTTTGTATTTTTAGTAGAGATGTGGTTTCACCATGTTGGCCAGGATGGTATCCATCTCCTGACCTCATGATCTACCCTCCTCAGCCTCCGAAAGTGCTGGGATTACAGGCGTAAGCCATCACACCTGGCTACCCTTTCCATCTTTTATGCCTAAATTTAGACCACTGAAAGGATTCATTAAAATCCAATTTAATTAAGATATTTAAAAAACACACATTGTAAAATATAGTTTTTCAAGGTGTGCTTTTTATAAATATAAGACTATTACACAATACTATAGTTTAAATGAATGAAACATTAATTTGATTTATATCTATTCCTTTTAATTACCATTCACAATATTGAGATAGAAGCAGAGAATGGAAGGCACTATCTTAATGAACTGTATTGATTTTTTAAATGTGACCATTGTAAACAAAGCAATTCCAAGCCAGCCCTACAAAATTTCTTATTTTTATTCAAAAATTTTTAAAAAATTGAAATTCACCTGCCATAACTCTCACCAAAGAAAAGAGACACCTCAGTATGGCAAAGAAACAAGGAGCTTTTCATACAACTATAGTTTTATAAGCTTTTAAAATATTTCCTATAACTTTTAGCATAGTATTGATAATTAAGTCACTTGATAAAATAATTTTCCATTTGACATAAGCATTCTAGCATCATAGAGTATACATAAAGTAATACAGAAAATGAATTCTCATTTAATATTCATTTACCTGAGTTTCAGGATGGCGAAGGGTGCCCAGAAATACATGGAAGAATTTTAAAACTTAGAACAATTTAGTAACAGTTGATTAAACAACCATTACTCACAAATACTGGGCCAGGCTCTTGGAGGAAGAGGGCTCACCTTTTTTTTTTTTTTTTTGAGACGGAGTCTCGCTCTGTCGCCCAGGCTGGAGTGCAGTGGCCGGATCTCAGCTCACTGCAAGCTCCGCCTCCCGGGTTCACACCATTCTCCTGCCTCAGCCTCCCGAGTAGCTGGGACTACAGGCACCCGCCACCACGCCCGGCTAATTTTTTGTATTTTTAGTAGAGACCAGATTTCACCATGTTAGCCAGGATGGTCTCAGTCTCCTGACCTCGTGATCCACCGGCCTCGGCCTCCCAAAGTGCTGGGATTACAGGCGTGAGCCACCGCGCCCAGCGGAGGGCTCCTCTTCTTAATCCACTGACATCTAATAGAAACTCATAAAGTATTGATGAATTAAAGAATAAATATAAAACAATACTCTGTCCTTTAGAAACTAACATGGCGGGGCGGGGGGCAAAAACATAGATATCTGTAAAATAGGAAAGAATTATGGAGGATTCTTTAATACAGGTGTCAACTAGTAGAGACATAATGAATATAATTACTGCAGCAGTGTGAAACTATTATTCTAGGCGGAAAGGAACCTGGAAACGCTCCTTGTGTTAGGTGATATTTGAACTAGGTCTTAAAAAGTATAGCAGAACTTCAGAGTAGACATTGTGAAGTGGGAAAGGACATTCCAGGGGGAAGGAAATGACTTGTATAAGAAATGAAGAAGATTTATTAGAGGAAGTAGAAGGCTTTGGTGGAATGTGTGAAGACATGGCCACTGTCATGGGCCCAAATTGTGAAGGGCTTTCGGGGAGAGGCTAAAATCATTCTCTGTGTAGTGTGAAGTTCTCAAGGCTTTTCAGAACTGCGGCATAGGTCTATTTCAGAAAAGTTATTTCAAAGGCAGTGTTCAGAACAACTTCGAGAAGGTAGAAGCTATAAGTAGAACGTCTGGGAGGTTGTGTAGTGGTACACACAAGAGTTGAGATGAACCTAAACCAAGGAAAAGAATGGATAAGCTCAATTTGGAACATATCTTAGTGTCAAAACAGCAGATTCTGAAGATCGGTTGTATGTAAGAGAGGAGGGAGAGGGAAAATTTTCATTTTAGAGCAGCTAGGAATAAGTCTATTTTATAAAATACATAGTTTTAGAATGTTTAAAAGCAAAATGATGCTGGAGGGTTCTGGTGCAAATTTTGAAGAGAAATATTTTCCAAATAGCTATATTGCTTAACACTTGGGAAAAGATTGACAAAATAAAGAACTAAGTGTGAAAGTATTGGGAGAAGAAGGCAAGTTAAAAAGCTGAAAGCCTCAGGAAGGTACAGAAATGGCAAATGCTAAGAGAAAACACGGTATTAAAATGTGAGTGGTGTCTTAGAGATCTGAGTCAGGAACTGTAAGAAAGTGGTGAGCAGAAGTTAGAATGAATGCATATGAGAAAGCATAGACTAGGTAAGTTACCCCCTTACAAGTAAATGGAAAAGTGAAAGAGTAAAGGAAAGCAAGAAATGTGGCCATCGTGAAGAACTGACCTAAAACAGTAACAGTGATTCAAAAGGATAGGGAGGATAAATACTGAGTGTGAAGAGGCTGAATAGCATTAACGTGGTAATGATGAGTTGTCAACTTGTCACTCTATTATTAAAATAAAATTCTATCAACAGAAACATTGTAAAGAATAGATAGATATGAGGTAGAATTGTTTGCTCTAAGACATAAAACAAGAACAGGCTTTTTTCCTTAATAAAAATTATGGTTTATCTGATATACCATGCTCCATCAGCTTTGCTATCACTGATCTGTTGATCATACTCAAGTCAGCACTAGAAACCCTTTAACTTCCAGACTGCATTCCCAGAAGGTTGCAGTGCCAGGCTTTGGGGATTAGAAAGCAGGCTTGAACTGGAATGAAAGGAACATGCACTGATGAGGAAACCTGAACTGCCCTTGAGCTTCTCCTGGAGCCCACTCATTCTAGACTGAATCTCAGTTTTAAATCATGTAGAGCTCCATTTAAAACAGCAACAGTGACAGCAGGCAACCACTTAGAATTCAGTGCATTCAGTGGGTTTTCAATAGTTTAGGAAGTTTCTATCTAGTGATTGATTCCTGTCAAGAACTTGGCCGTTTTCATAAATAATTGTATGAAAAATAAAATGTCACCTCTGCTTCTGCCACTTAGAGAGAGCTAATTACACCATCTGCGATTCAGATATGATCACACTTACCAGAATAATCGCGGGGACAGATACAAGTATATCTTCCTATTTCATTGAGGCACGTAGCCTCGTTCTTGCAGGGATCTGAAGCACATTCATCCACTTCCAAGTCGCAGTGTCTGCCTTGATATCCTGGGACACAGAAGCAGGAGTAGCCATCAATTCCATCCTGGCACACGGCCCCATTTTGGCAAGGGCTGGAAGCACACTCATCGTGATCTATCTCACAGAATCTTCCAGCATATCCAGCAGGGCAGATGCAGACAGGATAAATAGGGTCCTGATGGCAAATACCTCCATGTTGGCAGGAGTTCTTGCCACAGGAACCAATGGTAGTTTCACAGATTGTCCCACTGTACCCAGGAGGACATTTGCACAGAAAGCTCCTTTCGCCTGGGGTGTTCACACAAGTGGCACTTCCTTGACAGGGATTGGAGAAGCAAGGGTCTTTCACATCGTCACAGTCTTTGTCCACATTATTGGCTGTGCCTGAACAAGAACAATCATTGTCTTTTGAAAAACCTTTACATGTAGAATTGTTTTGGCAAGAATTTGAGAGGCACCTGGTGTTGTTTTTATTGCAAAAGGAATCTGCAAGGAAATAAAAAAAGCACGATTAAATTTATAAATAATTGAGGACAGAGTTAAAAATCTTTCACTGTGACCTTTGTGCTGCCTCAACCAAACTCATTAATAAAATACATAGTTGGCTGCATCCTAATGAAAAAACTATGTCATATTCATTATTATACCTAGCACATTGTATGTACTTCCAGTGAGCAATGCAATAATTTTCATAGTGATAATACCTTCAGAGCAAGACTTAAATGGACACAGAAAAAAGTTATAGGATTATTTTAATTATAATTGAAATTTAGTTCCCAGAGAAATTACCATAGGGAATTTTGTTTCCTGCTTTAACAGAAGACTTACATACAGGATAGTAAATTTTACTGGATGTAGAGTTTAATTGCTATTTTCAGACCAAATTATATAGGCTGCAAAATTGTTTCCTTGCAGTAAAGTTTGCCATCTACTGGCTATTACAAGAAATTCTACCACAGTGAGTTTCAGACTTTTTGTTTTCCCTCTTTTCCTTTCTTTTTTCTTTTTAAGAGCAACAGAACTCCTTCAAGGAAAATGTCATGAGGAAAATGTCAAGTGTACACAATTGGAAAGTAGATCTGCTCAGAAGAAGCAGGGGAAGGTCCCTTGCAGCCCAGTCAGACCAGTCTCCTGCCTCCCCTAGAGACACCTCCAAAGAGCTGGGGTTTGAGACCAGCAATTTGAAAACCTCTGCACAAGAGACAAGAAAATATTTTATATAGTTACTATAAGCAATTATTTCTATATGTGTATTAAGTATTTCTAGTGCTAAAATAAAGTTTTTTTATCTGCTGAGAAGTAAAAAGAAGTTTGGCCCGTTTTAAAGAAGATGAAAACCCAAATAATAGTAAATATATTTCTTGTGTTTGTGTGTATGCATCTGTGTGTGTATTTTCTAATAATTAAATTGACTTGGAAAACAGCCACATTGGTAATTTAGCTTCATTATGAGACCGAGTATGTTTATTTAGAACAATGAAACAGTGCAAGGTGCAAGACTTTCAGGGAAGAGCATGTTAATTTCTCTATTTTAAGTAATATTTATTTAATTTTCTGTATCAAGGACAAAGGAATAAATATTACTTAAAATAGAGAAATTAACATGCTCTTCCCTGAAAGTCTTGCACCTTGCACTTTTCTATGAAACAGGTAATTCTGTAATTTAAAATCATCAATCAAGGATCTGAAAGTTGTATTCAGTGGATTTTATTATCAATCTTTTCATTGACTTTTCTATTTAGCAATCATAGGAGATTTACCAGTGAGCCAGGATAGTGCAGTGGAAAGGGGCAACAGATGGGTACCAGGCCTGCTCTGCCTCTCCCAGCCTCGGTTTCTGGGTTTTTTTTTTTGTTTTTATTTGTTTTTTTTGTTTTTTTTTGTTTTTTTTTGTAAGAATTAAGTCACTAAATTTAAATGCTTTGCAGACACATCGTGTTTGATAAATGCTAGCTCTTACTTTTATAAGATGTTGAGAAATAGTTTTGAGTTCTTGATAAAAATTTACTGAACAAGTGCAAAACATAGCAATAAAAATAATTAAAAAGGTACAAGTCACTATTTTCACTGAAGGAATTTTATTTTAAGAAAGAAAAATGTGCAATTTTCTGTATTTTAGTAGAGATGGAGGTTTCACCATGTTGCCCCCAGGGTGGTCTCGAACTCCTGAGCTCAGGCAATCTGCCCGCCTCAGCCACCCAGGCCTCCCAAAGTGCTAGGATTACAGGCTTGAGCCACAGTCCCTGGCCTCTATAAATTTCGAGTACCATTTAAATGCTTGGCTCAGCAAAATGCTAGCTATGAAATTAGAGTTGTGATTACGACTTAGTTGTTCAGGGGATCTACTGTATCTTTACATTGTGCTCCATATCTATTTATTTATAACAAGTGCTCAGTATACATTTCTTGAGTATTAACTGTCAAAGCCATCGTTCTTACCTTAATGGTTTCTTTATGTAAAACTATGCATATGTATATGCGCACATATATATATTTAAATGTATGATTATTGATCCTTGATCTTTTTCAAAATTCTATTTAAATATCCTCTTATCATCAGTATGCTCAGTCTTTTCTTAAGATTTACTAACTTATTTCTCTTCCTAGCTCTCTAATTATATCTGTCTCTAGATCTCATTTTAACGATATTAACATCAAGAGTTAAATGTATCCTTTGTCAGCAGAAGGAAAGGAAGGAGGCGTAGATAGAACTCCTATTATTGCTCATATCTGGGTTAAAATAGTAATTTTTAATATGCCTCGTATTTAGCTAAACACTCCTCAACGTATCCTCGCTAATATATATAAAGTTATTCGGGAATTTCTTCATTGTTTTGGAACATGTATATTTCTGGTGTTTTTTTTCCTCAAACTGTTGAGACAGACAGGGACTTGTGGAAGTTGCTGCTAGGGATAGGAAGAGAATATGTCACCTGTGGTATGGAGTAATTTTTTTTCAATATACATGGTTGGCATTACTTGAAAAAAATCGAGTAATTTTCTAAACATGTGAAGGCACAGTTTTTAAATTTTAATTCTATAGTTATCTATATTTAGCCTATGTTTACCTAAATAATCAGAGCAGAATAGAGGAACTGTGAACACAAAATTTGATATTTCCAAAAAACCGAATGAATGGTGTCTTATATTGTTTCACCTAGAAGACTGACGATTTAATAAATATTTGCTATGCTTTGCTAATGAAATGTAATCAGAATGAAATAGGAGGTATAAACAATGCTACTAGAGACAGAACTGTCAAAATTTCCAGGTCTAAGAATGATAATTTATGAGAATAAAGTGGTTTGCTGAATTCTCTTTAGCCTGGCTTTCTGCAGAGAATGAAATTTAGTTCCAGGATTGGGGTGTGCAGGGAGGCAGTGCAGGAGGGGTATATCTTTAATCAGCACATAGCCAGAATGGCTTGCACATGGTAAGACAGTCAATAGAAATTTGTTGAATAATGAATGAGTGAGCAAGGAAACCTGAATTCTCATTTAAGCCTTACTGTGAAATTCTTACTTTGACCTCTTTTGATAAAATCAAGCAGAACAAATCATCAGTTAAATCACTTACTTTGATGTACAGTGTGATAGAATCCACATGGAGCAGTTAAAATAAGAAGTAGATGGGCTCCTTTAAGACCATTTTTCCTTTGTATTCCTACGGTATATGTGATCTTAAATACTAAATTGAGGCCAATTTAATATAGTCAGAAGAGGACATATTTATGGTAGACAGAGATTTAAATTTTGATTCTAGTATTTACCATCCCTGTGACTTTAAGAAAAAACATTGTCACTGAGCCTCAGTGTCCTGATTACTAAAGAAAATGAAGTAGAGCCATATATATAGTGGATAAGCACATGAAGTTTGGTGCCTGGGTTTAAATCCTGGCTCTGCCACGTACTAAGTCTATGAGTTTTATCAAGATAATATCCCTGTGCCTCAGTTTCCATTTTTGTAAAAATGGCACCTATCTCATAAGAGTTGTTATAAAGGGTTAAATTAATGAACATAAAATGCCTAACAGGGCTTGGCACAGAGTCAGCATTATCAATCATCATTGTTGTTTTCATTACTATTAGGAATAAAAGAGATAACATACATAAAGTTCCTTATAAGAATCAAGCATAAAGTAGTTTTTTAAAAAACATTACTTGCTTTTTCTTTCAATGCAGGGTCCAAAGTACATATATCTTGCTACTTGTCTATTGACTAGCAGAGTACCACGTACATAGTTGGTGCTTAGTAAATGCATATTTAACGAATGAATAAATTCAAGAAAATGAAACTATATCATATTGGAAAAAGAGTTTTGGGCGTTCTAAGAAATGCAAGTTTATCACCAGCACACGTTCTCTGAGAATCATACCCAATAATCTGGGCAGGTTTCCATCATCATCAACCACAATTAATACTCATGCAAACTCCTTGAAACACGACTTTCTTACTCCAGGTGAGAAGATTGGTTTTGGCCAAAATTCATTGGCATCACCTGTATCTCAATATCCCTATTCTACTACTAGCTCCTCTTTAGAAGGCCAGTGGCCTCAGTGGGAAAGTTTTCCGTTAACATATTTTAAATCCCCTGTATCTGATAGGCACATTGCTATTTGCTTTTATATATAATTTCTGATCATTAGCATCATCACAGATGAAATCCAGTCCTGCCGGTTCAAAGGTTTCTTTTTCTCTCAAAGCATCCCCATGAGAATCAGAGCTTGTGGGTCCTCCTTTACACAGCCTACACACCTAAGCACAGGGTCTGGCTTGGATCAGGTCTTGGGCATTAGGGTTAGGTAGGGTAAGGGACCAAATGCACGTGCCTCAGGCTGCAATCATACACATTTACCTCATAGAAGATGCCCTGCCCTTTGTCATCCTTAGAACATGACTAAATGATGTAAGTTGTGAAGGTCATTTTTACTAACTGTCAATCATGAAAAATTTTAATGAGAATCTAATTATATTCCTTTGACATTACATTTATTTAAAGCTAATCAGGCCTGAAATCACTGACCTTATTATAATCTATGTATATTTTAATAACTACAGGCTTTTGAATGACCCCTTTTACTATGGAATAGACTTATATTTTACTAGTTTCTTTGCCCGTAGCAAATTGAAATTCTCACAGTAAAGCTAAAAATGTTCTGAACAAAGAGGAAAAAGTTTTTTCCCGCTCCATAAAGCCATGTTTTGAAGAACCGATCAATGATCAACAGATATAATTTCAATGTCAATTGTACAATGATAGTGCAGGAAAATTTAGCTACACAACACTTTTGTTCTAAAAGCAGATCCAAAAGTTTTAATATCTCTACTAGAGACTTATCAGTGTGCTAAGTTTTATTATATACAATGTTAAAAAAATAAGTGACATTTGTAAAATAAATGAAAACAGCCCTTCGAACCCTAGTTCATTCCATTGTACATCAAAATAGTATTGGCACTCAATATAAGAATGAAAATGATTAGAATAATCTAATTTTTCAATGTTATTTTTGATATTATAAAAATATCTCCAATTTATTGGTTCCTTTCATAAGTTTTGTGTTTCATTTAATCCCTATAGAAAAATTATGGGATTGGAGGTATTACATCCATTTTATAAATATGGAATTGAGTTTCAGGAATGTCAAATAACTTCCCCAAGGTTGTGCATCTAATATGTGCTAGGTCAGGATGCCCAGAGTTTAAAACATTTATGTGAAAAAAATCCAAATGAAAAGACAGAGTCATAAAAAGAAACATCTAAAACATTATCTAGATCGGTATTTTCTAAACATTAATGTTCATATGAACTGCTGAGGATCTTGTTAACCTTGCAGATTCAGGGGGAGTGGGGCCTCAGACTTGGCATTTCTGATAAGCTCCTAAGTAATACCGATGCTGTTGGTCCACATACTACACTTAAATAGCAAGCATCTATACCAGTGCTGTCTAATGGAAGTATAATGTGAGCTACCTATGGAATGTTAAGTCTTCCGTAACCACGTTAACAACGAAAAACAAACAGGTAAATTAATTTTAAATATTTAACCAAATATGTATAAAGCACTCTATTTCAATATGTAATTTGTATAAAAATTATTATTATTATTATGTGAGACAGAGTCTCACTCTGTCACCCAGGCTGGAGTGCAGTGGCACGATCTCGGCTCACTGCAACCTCTGCCTCCTGGGTTCAAGGTATTCTCATGCCTCAGCCTCCCAAGTAGCTGGGATTCCAGGGATGTGCCACCCTGCCCAGCTAATTTTTTCTATTTTTAGTAGAGATGGGGCTTGTCTCGAACTCCTGGCTTCAAGTGATCTGTCTGCCTCAGCCCGGCAACGTGCTAGGATTACAGGCGTGAGCCACCGTACCTGGCCAGTGTAAAAATTATTAATGAAATATTTACACTTTTTAACATTAAGCCTTTGAAATACTCTGTGTATTTTACACTTCTAGCACACTTAACTCTAGTCACTTTTCAAGTGCTCAGAAGTCTTATGTGATTAATGGCTACTGTATTGGATAGTGCAGCGCTCAACAGTTCTCTCACATTTTTGTAGAGAACTAAAGTCTAGAAAAATAATGTGTGGTTATGAGTAAGACATTATTCCTCCAGAATTTAAATTATCTTCTTTATGACATTCTTCTCATAGTAGCCATGAATAAAAATATCTTGAAATACTTGCTGAGAGTTTAACTGTGATATATATTGAAATTGTTAGAAGTCCAATGCAAGGCATGCTTTTCCCATTAATCCTCTTCATATTTTTACATGCTCCTTGAGCTCCTGGCCTGAGCAGCCACAGAATTTATTATTGTTAAGACACAATTTAATACTTATCTATATGCATCCTAAAGTGTTCTTCATGCCATATATGAAGACTTGTCCTTACAATTAGCAAACAAACTCCTTAAGTTCAGGAACTGTAACATATGCTTTTCAGTATGCCTGTATGTATGAGGTATGTATTTGGTTTTGATAACATTTTGAATACCACCTTCTAATAGTAAAATAAATATATGATGATTGCATGCTTTGCTGATTCATTGGTTTTATCCCAGGGAAATTTGTTTCACTCACTCTATGGCTCACTATGCTTGAACAAAGAGAGAATGATTTGTTTCTGTCAGGTGACTTGAAGTTGTGGATCAAATTTGGGGAAAACCCAGGTTACTGTGGTTACTGGATAACTTGGAAGTCATCATGAATATATTTTTTATTTTCTTTTTATTCAGCTAAAAGCCCCATGGCAATGAGCGCAACAACTACGATGTCATTGTGCCTTTGGTCTGGATAAGATTTTTCAAGAGTTTGTGAATGGCTCCTTGCCCAGCGTGTTCTGGCACATGCTGTTCTGAGCAGGGCCTTGGTGAATACAGACATGCCTCAGCTCATGTGCACAGCCCCATGGCACACATAGAGAATGGGTCTTGATCTCCCAGGGATCCATTTGGCAAACTCTACCCCAGAAGGCTATGGCAAGTGATATGTAATGAATTCTGAGGCTTCATTGCAGAGCACAAAACACCAGGGAAATAAGAAAGCTTGTACTGTTTAAAATCAGAGGGAAGGAGATGCGTGGTTCCTGACATCCTTCTGAGAGTTGAAAGAGAATATCTGATATTTTAAATTGACAGTTTAACTGAATAGAAAAGAACAAAAGTATAAGGATAGTTCCTATTGTAGAAAATACATGAGACATCATACCTTAAATGAAATCATTCTTGCACATATATGGCCATTTCAAATCAATTAATTTAATTAATAGTTTAATAAGAATGTTTTACTTGATATGATAATTTAGTTTTAAAAATAAATCCCATATACTACTCAACATTGTATATCTCTATAGTATACAGAATAGAATAGATAATTAACAACTCACTATTAAACTCAACCAAGCAAGCTTGATCTCCATCTTCCTCTGTTTAACTACTTAACTAAATTTAAGCCTTCCATCTTTCTTTCTCTTGAAAAATTATATCCTGCCTTCCACCATCTACTCCTGTACCATATCCCTGTCATAAATTCCCCTTGGTCTTTCACTTTTAAGGGGTCTTGAAGGATGCTTGTGTACAAAAGGGAGGTCTTTGCTTTTTTCTATGTCAGTTTTTATGATACTAAAATTTAATAAATTCAAAAAAATTACTAAACTTCTCCATGTAACACCTAGTGAATTATAAGTCAAATAGGGACCGTGTCTATTCTGGGGCACACTGAATAGCCTAATAAAGGATGAGTATTCAGACTCCATTAGTTAGAGTAAGAAAAGCTCCACCTGTCAGGGAGCCCAACAGGTGAAATAATAGTGTACATGAAGTATTAGTAAAGCAAGAACCCTTGAGTGATCTATATCAGAGTGAACACACTTTTTCATGAGGACTATTTACGGTTTTCCAATTTTTGGTGAATACTATAAAGTACATATCTTTAAGACTATTTCAATTTCCTGTGTAGAAATAAAGTAAGGATGCTATCAATTATTTCCTGAAGTAAAGGAGCCTAAGAGCTGATCGGCTAAGGCCGGGTCTTTATAGAATAATTAACCATTTAATCTTTACAAAATAAAAGCAAGATTTTAAGTCTTTCATCAAATAAGCCAACTAATATTCATCCTCCAAGAGGATGCTAATCCTGTGGGATAAAAGGGGTTAAGAGGTCCTTAAAGAATCTGTTTACCTCAGGTCTATTTCTAAAGCACCCTATCATGTTGTTATAGAAACCATTTGCGGCTAAAAATCTCCCATCATGATTATTGCTATAGTAACCACCAAAAGACAAGAAGCCAGTTTTTCATCCATTTGCCATCATCTCCCCCTGCCCAAGATAGTTTTGTTTCTAAATCCTCCTATGTTGCTGGAAACACAGGGGTAAAAAGAGTAAACAAATTAAATGGGTGAGAAAAAAAGAAAGAGAGAAATGATGACACATTACAAGCAATAAACTGATCCTAAACATTTTGTTTACATTCAGAGAGAAAACAAATTGTAATTACATAGACAAACTAGTTTTTAAATTGGCGACCAAATCTCTGTATTTCCATTGTTTGAACTCATATGTATTAATAAAGTATATTTTCAAATAGGAGAATATTTTAAAAACATTCTCCCCCCCTTTTTTTTTTTTGAGATGGAGTCTCTGTCACCCAGGCTGGGGTGCAGTGGCGTGATCTCGGCTCACTGAAACCTCCGCCTCCCAGGTTCAGGCAATTCTCCTGCCTCAGTCTCCCAAGTAGCTGGGACTACAGGCACCTGCCACCACGCTTGGCTAATTTTTTTTGTATGTTTAGTAGAGACAGGGTTTCACTATGTTGGCCAGGCTGCTCTTGAACTCCTGACCTCGTGATCTGCCCACCTCAGCCTCCCAAAATTATCCCATTTTTAAAGCCATCATTAAGCATTTTAGAGAATTTTACCTTTGTTTAATATTGTCTCTTTTAGTGTAAATTAAGGTGATTTTCCTATAATCATTTATTAGAAGATATTATCAGGTCCTAATACAGTCTCATATTTAAAAAGTCAACTTTTGATTATCATTTGCTTATAATGAGAACATTCAAAAACTTCTCTTTGAAGCATATAATACATTGTTGTTAACTCTAGTCATCCTCCTTTTCAACAGAACACCAGAACTTATCCTCCTGTTTAACTGTAACTTTGCACCCATTGGCCAATCTCTCCTATCCCTCCTTGTTCCTTAACCTCCCCATCTTCTGGCAAGTACTATACCACTGTCTACTTCCATGAGAACTACGTTTTAGATTCCACATGTGAGTGAAATCATGAGCTATCTGTCTTCCCGTGCCTGACTTATTTTACTTAACATAATGTCATCCAGGTTCATCCATGTTGCTGGAAATGACAGCATTTTATTGTTTTATGACTGAATAATATTCCCTTGTGATAGCACTTTTTAAATCCATTTATCCATTGATGAGCACTTAGGTTGATTCCATTTTGGTTATTGTGAATGGTACTACAGTAAACATAGGAGTGCAGATATCTCTTCAAAGTATCTACTTCATTTCCTTGGGATATATACACAGTAGTGGGATTGCTGGATCATATGGTAGTTCTATTTTTATTTTTTGAGGAAACTCCAAACTATTAATATTTTCCAAAATGACTGTACTCATTTATATTCCCACCAGCAGAGCGCAAAGTTTCTCTTTTTTCCATATCCTCACCAACACTTGTTATCTTTTGATTTTTTGACAGTAGTCATTCTAATTGGAATGAGGTGAAAATTTCTGTCATCTTGATTTGCCTTTCCCTGATGATTTCTGATGTTGAACATCTTTTTTTCATATATCTATTGGCCATTTGTATGTCTTTTTTTGGAAAATATCTACTCAAGTCTTTTGCTCAGTTTTTTATGGGTTTAACTTTTGTTGTTGGTGTTGAGCTTCTTATATATTTTGGATATTAACCCCTTAATAGACGTATAGTTTTCAAATATTTTCTCTCATTCTATAGGTTGCCTCTTTGCCCTATTGATTATTCCTTTTGCTGTGCAGAAGCTTTTTAGTTTGATGGAATCCTATTTGTCTATATTTGCTTTTGTTGCTTGGACTTTTGAGGTTTTATTTGAAAAAAAAAAATCCTTACCTAGACCAATGTCACAGAGCTTTTCCCCTATGTTTTCTTTTAGTAGTTTCATTTCAGGTCTTATGTTTAAGTCTTTAATCAATTTTGAGTTGATTTTTGTAGATGGTGAGAGATAGGAGTCTAGTTTCATTGTTCTGCATGTGGATATGCAGTTTACCCAGTTCCATTTATTGAAAAGGCTGTCCTTTCCCCATTGTCTATACTTGGCACTGTTGTCACAAATCAGTGGGTCGTAGATGCAGGGATTTAGTTCTGGGTTCTCTATTCAGTTCATTAGTCTACGTGTCTATTTTTATGCCATTTACCATGCTGTTTTGGTTACTCTAGCCTTTTGGTATATTTTGAAGTCAGGTCATGTGATGTTTCCAACCTTGTTATTTTTGCTCAAGATTGCTTTGGTAATTTGGGGCCTTTTGCGGTTGCACACAAATTTTAGGATTTTTTTTTTTCTCATTTTGGGAAGATTGTCGTTGGTTCTCTTTTTGGTTGTTTGTTTTTTATTTTTTTTGTTTTGTTTTGTTTGTTTTTTTGAGGAGGAGTCTCACTCTGTCGCCCAGGCTGGAGTGCAAAGGCGTGATCTCGGCTCACTGCAACCTCCGCCTCCCAGGTTCAAGTGACTGCCCTGCCTCTGCCTCCCCAGTGGCTGGGATTACAGGTGCCTGCCACCATACCAAGCTAATTTTTGTATTTTTAGTAGAAATGGGGTTTCACCATGTTGGTCAGGCTGGTCTCGAACTCCTGACCTCAGGTGATTCACCCACCTCAGCCTCCCAAAGTGCTGGGATTACAGGCGTGAGCCACCGCGCCCCACCTGTCATTGGTAATTTGATAGAGATGGCACTGAATCTGTAGCTGCAGAGGTGTACATTGGGTTGTATGGACATTTTAACAGTATTATTTCTTCTGATCCATGAACATGAGATATATGTGTCTTCTTCAGTTTCCTTAATGTTTTTTAGTTTTCATTGAAGAGATCTTTCACCTCCTTTGTTAAATTTATTACTAGGCATTCTGGGATTTTTTTTCTTTTTTGTAGCTATTGTCAGTGAAATTGCTTTCTTGCTTTCTTTTCAGACAATTCACTATTGGTGTATAGAAACGTCACTGATTTTTGTACGTTGATTTTACATCTTGAAACGTTACTGAGCTTGTTTATTAATTTTCATGGTTTTTTGGTGAAGTCATTGGGGTATTCTCCATATAATATCATGGTATCTGTAAATGGAGACAGTTTGCTTCAATGAATTTTAAAGTTTGAATGTGACATTAAATTTTGACACCATTTTGTGTAAAAATGGCATGTATAAATTAAACCAAACATAATTACTTTTTTTGTTTTCTTGTCTCAGACTTCATCTCTTAATATTCACTTTCTTTGTGTATTAATAACAAGCAAATTTTATAGTTGGAGTTTATGGTGCTTTGGTTCTTATATTCCAACAAACACATATAAAAATCTTGACTTTGAAATAGTTTAAAATCAGAGTTTTGAACCAAAGCTCATGTGATGAAGATACGATGCAAGAATGATGATGGCAATGATGTTTAAAACCCCTGCACCCCAGCGAAGATCTTAGATATATCTAGGGTTACTTCTTAAACCAAAACCTGTAGCAATGATGCACTGAGTAGAAAAAACATTGTTGTAAATAAAAGGCTAATCTTCAAAAATATGAAGTCAGAATAAGCTTTATACATGGCTATTGACCTCAATTCACCTCTAAGATTATCGTTTTAGAATGTTAGTGTAAGAAACAATTGTTACATTTTAAACATTTTATTTGAAAAGAAATAATTTAAATTATTCAATTAAGTGTTGGCCATTTTCAGGATACTGAATTCACCCAAAACAAAAATAAAAATGCATCTAGTCACTCAAATTCGAGCAAGTTACTTTGAATAAACTGAACAACTCAACTCATTGCACCTGAAGGTTATTTTTAATTAAGCACATTATTTAGGAAAGTCTAAACAAATATGTGGAAGTTGATGCAAACACTTCTTTGCTTCAGTTCGTTGACTTTGTTTGGATATTTATATTCATGAAGTATAATTTCACTCTTAGAGAGTCTATATGAATGCAAAAATTAGATGTCGTTTCTGATACTTTTCTCCACACATGTGGATTTTTGTACCCCTCAGCACGTTTTGCTTTCCATCTGTTTATTTTAGTTTTATGCAGGCACAGCTTTAGAGCTGAGTGAAAGAAATTGTCTGAAACTGTGTCTTTGGCTGAACTGTGTTGACATAGCATTTATAGTCAACCCCAAGCTTTTCCAAAATTTGTTATGATGAGATAATAAATAGTTCATATGTGTAAAATAGTGCTTAACACAAAGACACACAGGAAATATTTAATGCCTTTCTGTGAAACCAAACTAGTTTGGCCATTGCAATGGAATGACAGGGTAGCTAGTACAAGACTTGCCCTCCTGATGTAAACAACTAAAAAAAAGGTAGGAAATAAATGAGGTTTCTATTTTTGGTAACTGAGCACTGTTAGTGCAGAACTATCATTTTTGCCAGACGTGAAACACACATGAATACAACAGCAATCTCCTGGGATTTGGATTTGGAATTGCTTTTGTGCTGTGGGCAGAGTACAATGAGATGAGCAGCAATGTTTCTGAGCTGAAGAGGATGAGGTCAGAGTCATAGGCAGCAGTAGCAATTAGAGTGTATAGGCCAGAGCACCAGAGAAGAAACAGCCACTCAGAGGATGGGCTCCAAAGACTCATTAATCATCATGGGTCTTTGAGGGGCCTCGCAGATATCATCTGCTGAGAGATTGAGAGATAAACAAAAATGTCAAAAATTAGAGAGTTGGAGTTCCAGCTCAGCCAGTATGGAGAGGCATGACACTAAACATCTCAAGCATTGAGAAACCAGAAACGCCTTTCTTTAGGAGTAAAGACCACACTACACAGAGAGAAAGATGCCATACATTCAAAAACAAAATAAAAGCATTCAAAGAATAAAATCAAGATTTACAGGGAAAAAACATATTTTAGCTGCCTGCCACAACAAAATTCCAAATCATTTAAAGGAAGCTAACATAATCAGGAACACCTGAATGTCCAATATACAATAAAAATTACATCTGAGAAGCAGAAAAGTATAACCTATAAACAAGAAAAAAGTCAATATAAATAAATACTGAAATGACGTAACTATTGAAATTAGCATGCAAGAACTTAATATTTTTCAAGGACTTAAATAAAAGAATAAATATGAGTAAACAATGAGAAAACTTTGCAGAGAAATGAAAACTATAAGAAAGACCTAATGAGAATTTCAGAATTGAAAAGTAAAATATCTGAAATGAAGAATATTCTTGATGGGCTGAAGAGTACATTGGAACCAGAGAAGGAAAGATTCACATATCTGAAGACAATTAACACAAATTACATAATCTGAAGAATGGAAAGAAAAAATATTTCAAAAAACTGCAGAGAGCTGCAGTGATCTGTGGGTTAATTCCAAGTAGGTTCCCATATAATTACACTACCAGAGGGAGAAGAGAAAAAGAACAGGGAGGAAAAATATTTTGAATTAATAATGGTCAAATATTTCCCAAATTTGGTGGAAGATGTCAACTTATAGATTCAAGAACCTTAGCAAATTTTTTTTTATTTTACTTTTTTTTTTTTTATTATACTTTAAGTTCTAGGGTACATGTGCACAACGTGCAGGTTTGTTACATATGTATACATGTGCCATGTTGGTGTGCTGCACCCATTAACTTGTCATTTACATTAGGTATATCTCCTAATGCTAACCCTCCCCGCTCCCCCAACCCCACGACAGGCCCCGGTGTGTGATGTTCCCCTTGCTGTGTCCAAGTGTTCTCATTAGCAAATCTTAATCAGGGTTAATACAAGAAAAATTATACCTAAGCACATTTTAGTAAGACATGGCCTCGGTGCTTTGAAAGCTTATCCTCTCTTGGGAAAGAGAGAGGGATACAAATAAATAAGATAAGGTAGGAAGTCCTAGAGATGTTTACACAGTGCTGAGGAGCCCAAGGGCACCAGAAACGGTGAAGAGGCAACAGAGGGAGTTTATTTAAATTGTTTTTGAAGACCTGATTGAGAGGAAGAAACAGGTGCATGAAGAAAATTTTTTTTCAAGTTATAAAACTTGAAGTTATCTCTTTTATAAGATTTTAGCAGAAAGTCATGGAAGTAGATATAATTTTTGTTTCTGAATTCTTATGTAAATGTATATTTATTAATATATATAGTTTTAATATATGCATGTGTATAAATATAAGCACATGTACACATATTTACATTATATGTAACATATATAATTGTTGTAATTTATCCAGCTGCCATCTATTGAGGTGTCAGGTGGTGTATATATATTTTCTTAAGTAATTCGCATGGAAAACTCTAAAGTAACATCAATATGAACCTCTTACAGAGGGGAAAAGATTTACTGAGTACATTAGTCTGTTCTCACACTGTTAATAAAGACATCCCCGAGACTGGGTAATTTATAAAGGAGAGAGGTTTAATTGTCTCACAGTTCTGCATGCCTGGGGAGGCCTTAGGAAACTTATAGTCGTGGCAGAAGGGGAAACAAACATGTCCTTCTTCACATGGCATCAGCAAGAAGTGCCAAACAAAAGGGGGAAGAGTTCCTTATAAAATCGTCAGATCTCCTGAGAACTCATTCCCTTTCATGAGAACAGCAGCATGCAGGTAACTGGCACCGTATGATTCAATTACCTCCCACTGGCTCCTTCCCACGACACGTGGGGATTATGGGAACTACAATTTTCAAGATGAGATTTGGGTGGAGACACAACCAAACCATATCATTGAGTGTAATACACCCTTTATTAAGAAGCAGAAACATAATTATTATCCTGGATTATCTGACTCCAAAGTTCATACTCTTTCCTCTATATCAGGCTCTCTTTCCATCACTAGTCACATAACTATAGACAAGTTGCTTTATTTACTTTAGCCTTAGTTTCACCAAATATAGAATAAGGATAGCAAAAAGTTTTCTAAGTTGGTCTCTGAACAAAATAAAAAGTTAGTAAAATGCTTCTAGCATAGAGCGTGACACTTCCAGGAAGATCAATTAATTATACATTCACTTCTATTCCCTCTCACTTCCAATTTCCCAACTGGAATATGTGCCCTGTAGGGTAGAGAAAGTACCTTATTCTTTCTTGTAGTTCCTCTGCCCATCACAGAGCCTGGCTTATAAAGTTGCTTAAATATGTTTGATGAAGGCAGACAAGTCTATACTAATTGGAGTTAAACAATGTAATACCAACTCACTATGATTCTACTCTAGCCTTGTTGACACTGATTATCAGAATGTCTGAAATTAAGACTATTCGGAGGACTAACATATTGATAGTATATATAGTTCCTTAAGGAGAAGTCTTCAATAATTTGCATGGATTTACATCAATATTTTGTCAATAAAGAATTTGTTCTGTGTCATACTACAAAATAAGAGCACCAAAAAGAATTGTTTTTGTAGATATAATTCATCTGCTTTACAGTCTCTTTTCTGAGAAAATTATTGTTTCCAAAATTTGATCTGAATTTATAAATGTATGGGGTCTTGATTTTACATTGGCTTATGCATGCACATTATTTTTCTTGTAATTTCTAGTTTGTTTGTTTGTTTGTTTGTTTGTTTGTTTGTTTTTGAGACGGAGTCTCGTAGTCCTGCCGTGTTGCCCAGGCTAGAGTGCAGCAGCAAGATCTCGGTTCACTGCAAGCTCCGCCTCCCGGGTTCATGCCATTCTACTGCCTCAGCGCCCCGTATAGCTGGGACGACAGGCGCCTGCCACCACACCCGGCTAATTTTTTGTATTTTTAGTAGAGACAGGGTTTCACTGTGTTAGCCAGGATGGTCTCGATCTCCTGACCTCATGATTTGCCTGCCTCGGCCTCCCAAAGTGCTGGGATTACAGGCGTGAGCCACCAGGCCCAGCCGTAAATTTCTCTAAATATGTGGATTCCAGTGTTATACTTATGGAAGTAGGACAGCAACAGAAGAAATGAAAGGAGAAAAGAATGCAGAATCAATTAAACAGAAGGTGTTATGTTAGTCCATATACCAACCAGAAACTCTGCGTGTGTGTGTGTGTGTGTGTGTGTGTGTGTGTGTGTGAGCAAAGACATAGTAAGACAGTTAAATTCAAAGATCTTCTGTAGAAGACCACAGTAGTCTAATGAACAAACTATGAAATGTGAATACTACATAGGAATAGAACAATCTGGCCTGTTCATCTCTTGTGCAATTGTGGATTATTTATATAAATATACATACTCACACTGATGAATATATGTGAGTATAAACATATAAAATATGTGTGTCATTGTGTGTATATCTGTGTATATATGATTTACAGTATATACATACAACATATATACATATATACATTTGTGTATAAACATATATACTGTATATTTTTATATACCTGCATATATAAATGTATGTACATAACCCACATATATACATATATGTAGATACTGTAAATCCTATATATACACAAAAACACACATATTTTATATGTTTATAAATTTTTGTTCTTTATTTGTTTACATAAAAGCATTTGTTATATTGTGAAATGCTAAACATATATAGGGAATGATTTTTAGTAGTAATCACTATTATCATAACAGTTCATATTTATCAAAGACCTATTAAACTAGACATTTTAAATTTTAATCCTCATGACACAACTAAGAAATAAATCTTATTATTCTCTCTCTTTTACAAAAAGATATGCTAAAGCATCATCACTATCATTATAGTAAAAATGACATTCACGAATATAGGTAACATTTATTAAGTTCAAACTGTTTACCAGCACTTTTTAAAATTTTTTTATATAGATTAGTTCATTTAATCTTCATAATAATCTTACAATGTACAACCTATCATTATTCCTGTTTTGTAGATGATAAATAGTAGAACAGAGAGGTTTTGTTTCTTAACTTTTATTTTAGATACAGGGAGTACATGTGCAGGTTTGTTACATGGGAATATTCCGTGATACTGAGGACTGGAGTAAGGATCCCATCACCTAGGTAGTAAGTATAGTACCCAATAGGTAACTTTTATCCCATGCCCCTCCACCCCAAGTAGTCCACAGTGTCTATTATTCCCATATTTATGTCCTTGTATGCTTAATGTTTAGCTCCTACTTATAAGTGAGAAAATTCAGTATTTTATTTTCTATTTTCCCATTCATTTGCTTAGGATTATGGCCTCCAGCTCCATCCATGTTGCTGCAAATAATGTGATTTCATTTTTTATTGCTGTATAGTATTCCATGGTATATACGTACCCATTTTATTCATCCTATCTACCATCAATGGGTACTTGGGTTGATTCCATGTATTTACTATTGTGAATAGTGAAGCAATGAATATAGAAGTGCATGTATCTCTTTGGTAGACTGATCTATTTTCTTTGGGGTATTTACCCAGTAATGAGATTGCTGGGTTAAATGGTAGTTCGAACAGAGAGTTTAAGTAACTTGTTCAAGGTCATATAGCTAGTAAGTGGAAGGGCCAGGGACAGAGAGAATCCAGAATGTTCCCAAGTTATATAGTTAAGTTATAATGGACCAGAGCCTGCTGTGAGCCTTGGGGCTCTGACCTACTGCATCATAATACCTCCAGTACTAATACATTAATGAGTAACTCATCATCCACAACTGTAAATCATCTACCCATCAGTGATAACGGACATTTCTGTTCTTTGTTTTTTGGTTTTAAAATAATTTAAACAAAATGAGAAAATTACTTATTGAACATCAAAAGTGATAGAATGTGGCTATTATTTTAGTTACTTTCAAGCTGAACTTCTCTCTGCTCTCATAGTTCCTGCATTTTCTCTAATTTTAAAGTGTACATTTCAGTCTCTCCCTTTAGACTCAAGACCTCAGTGGCCAAAACCATAACTTATTTCCTTTGTATCATACCCAAAGCCTTTGCATCCTGTTTGCCAAACATTATTTTGTTAATAAATATTCATTAAACTTAACTGAATTTCATATGTAAACCCCTTTAATCCTGTCCAAACAAGCTGTAAAACAGCTTTTAACATCCTCATTCACGGTTGTAAAAACCAGTAACTGGGGAAGTAATTTGCTCAAGGTTTTAGTTGCTTAGAAATATGTCTGAAGCTTGAACTCTGCAATGCTGATTCTTAGTCTAAAGTTTTACTATCAGTTATATGAGAACTTAGTAAGTTCTAATGCAAGCAAAAAGTGCTTAATAAATCTTAGTTGATTTTTGCCTACAGATACCACTTGTATTCAAAATATATTTGAATAGAAAAAATAAAGGTAAAAAGATCTAAATTTTCAGACATAACATTTGTTTTTACTGTAAGAGGGAAAAATGGTCAGGCCACACAAATTGACTTCTTTTTTCAGTGTGCTGCTAAGAAACACAACTAACAACATGATGTGACTAGAATACAGATCATTCTATTGAGTTGTAATAGCTAATTGCATCAGCCCTGCTTTAGAAATGAGCACCTGTGGGCTTTTGTCTGCTGTGAAAATGACTGTAGATGTCAAGAAAGCACAGACAGCAACCCTCTCTACTTGACCTTGGATGTTTACATCATGCCTTTCTGTGTGATTTTCTTTTTGGTGCAAGTGAATTTTCAGCAAAGGACCAATTTTTCTCTCTTCTTTGATCCTTGTCCCTTGAAGTTTCTGTGCCTAAGTCTTGCTCTCAGCACAAAATTATCTTCCCAGAACCTGACTGCTCCACATAACACTCCACTACAATCCTAAGCTTGCCACCCAATGGATATGACAGCCTTTTTACCTCTGCGTATATATTCCATCTCAGTGCAGTACCTTCAGTTTTCTGCTCAGCCTGGACTGTTTACTGTGAATTAAGTTCTTCCTTCCAAAGTATAATAGAAAACCCAAAATTTAGGACAGGAAATATGCCTTCATTATCAAAATGATACTCATTCCTGATACTTCAAATATCTTCTCTTTGTTTTCTCCTGATTTATCCTTATTATTGGCTGAACTGTTTTCACGACTTTTCTTCTTTGACCATTCAATTTCCCTGCCACCTGGGACCCACCCATTCTCCTATATTTTGGACTTTACAATTTGCTCTACAGCAATTTGAATCTCTGTTTCTGGAATGTCCAGCAGCTGCTGGCCAGCTGCTTCCTCTGAAACATGTTCATAAATGTCCCCTACCCTGCTTCCTTTCCTGGATCTGACCTATTCCTCTGCTTACATTCCTTGGTGCTGTTCGTCTTCAGGCACTCTTTACCAATAGTAGGACTGAACACTATACTTCCTTTTCCTCACCTACCATCCATCCTTGGTTTCACTCCTTATAATTCTGTAACAAAGATATTCCCAGAATTGAACCTGATAATGTTGCAGGCTTACTCAGTTCTTGCTTTTTTGTGTTTTTTTTTTTCAATTAGATCACAAATATCAGTTTCCAAAGTGAGTAATTTATCAACTACATTATGTAGATCTTTTTGTATTACATTCTTTACAATATAAAGAATAGAGGGATTGCAAGAACTCCTTGCAATTTGGGAAAATATTCACAAGGATTGAAGGTATTTGAATAGTTTTAAGCTCAAGAAGAACGTGAAGTGCTCATGTGCAGTTAATATTGATTATCAAGACTTTAAGGAGGTGACTGCAAGTATCAAATAGTTATTCAGGTGTTGTAATGGTTAATCCAAGATAAATGTTGTAAAAGGATGCTCATAAAAAAATCATAGATTATTAGCAGTCATCTGCATAATTATTTCTCTTCCCTATGTATGTATATGTAAATAATATTTTGTCATATTATTCTAAAAAATCCTTTTAGAAAATACAGTTAATTATACATTCTTATATCTACTTCAGACATTCTAATTCATTGTATCATTACATAATTTTTTTGGAACATATATGTGTTCTCTATTTTAATAGCACCTAATAGTTATCCTCATTCCTGAAATTATAGGCTGTTGATTCATTAACAAATATGTTTATACACTTGACTCCCATGTACTGAACACCAACAAGGATAATTATAGGATAGTATTAAAATTACATTACAAATAGACTCTACATAGAAAGAAACTTAAATTATTTAAGAAATTACCATAAATATTGGAGACTATGTTTTAGAAACCACATAAAGTTCCCCAGTGACCTGGGAAGCATACAGCAAAGTTAGATATTCAGGATTCAGAGCAGGACATAAAAACCAACTCTAAGTATTTTAAGTAGAAATAAATTTAGTATTAAGAATACGATGCAAATGGCATCCCTGGAATGAAAGGAAGAATGGACTCTACAGGGGCTTCCAGAAATGACTGCCAGAACACTACAGAACTCACTCTCAAGCTGAAACTGGAATTGTTGAGTACAAAACACAAGGTCATAGCTATGATCCAAGGATTAGGACTGCCTCTGTGTCACTGCCACCATTGCCATGGTCCCTGAACATTCACTAAGCAAGTGAATGAACACTGGTGAATGGGGAAGGTTGGCATTGCTTTTGTCAAAACTGCCTCTTGACACTTAGGTAGCTAGAGAGTGGACAATGGAATGCTGTTGCCAAGATCCTCATGTCATCATAACTATGCAAGCCTGTGGATGCGGCCAAAAGAGGAAAATGATTTCCACTTCACTTCTGCCTCCCAAGTGTTTTTAATCGGTGAAACCTAATTTATGTGTAGAATCCTACTTCAAGAAAAGTGAGAAATGTAGTTTTAGCCTTCCGGAATCTACAATATAGAAAACCACATAGGTGGAGGGTGGGATGAATGCTGAGCAAGATACCATAGTATCTACCACAGAGGCATCTAGATAAAGTCCTCTAACTTTAGATGAAGAATATGAAAATCATAGAGGTTAAATGAGAATATGCCCGAACCAGGACATACATTTACCTTTTCTGAACACATGTCACTTCTACTCATAGATGTGTCCTCCCTAGATGTGGAAAAACATTTAATGTTATTCAAAATCAAAATCAGTATGTTTTAAAATGTAACCATTAGAAAATCAAATATATAATTGCATTTGACCTATGTTAAAAAATTAGACAATAATCTTATTAAAGGGTATGTTACATTCCATTTTTGAGAGATGTGCTATGAGGATTTTAGGGAAGAACTGTTTCAGTTAGTATTTATAATGACCTAGAATTACCTAGTACTTTCTGATCCACCAATAGTATTACCACATATCAATACATAGCTTCTCCATTTAGTGAAGGCATAAGGAAGATTTGTTGAAAGATCTTTAGAATATTACTCTTCCATTTATCCAAAACACAAAGTCTAATTTAAAATGTTATGATTTTATTTTATATATGGCATCTCTCTCTGTCACCTAGGGTGGCATGCAATGGCATGATCATAATTCATTACAGCCTCGAACTCCTGGGCTCAAGCTACACTCCTGCCTCAGCCTCCCAAGTAGCTGGAATTACAGGCACACACCAACACCACCAGTTTCAATGCATGTTTTCAACAGCGTTTTTTCCAAATACACAATATTCTCTTTTAATGTTAGAATGAAAATAAATTTATGTATTAGATAAAGGCAAACTAGACATGTGAAATCTAAAGTGGCTTATTTAGATTTGATTCAAGGAAAGCATGAGTCAAAAGATCTGAATTTTAGTTTTGATTTTACCATCAATCTAGCTAGGACAAGTCGCTTAATTTTTTCAGGGTCTGAATTTCATGACATTTGACTTTGAGGTGACTTGACACTTAATAGACTTGTTGGGGAGAGTAAAGCTAGATAGTAGATAATTTTAAACAATGTCAAAAGCTAGATACAGTTATCAGATGGCACAATTATTTGTTATTTTTATATTCTACTGCTACTAGTAATAACTCCTTTACTTCAGAGTAAAAATAAACAGAAAAAATGAACAAGATCTTCTTTTCATTAACAATAATTGGCCTCTTCATTTGAGCCTGGGTCTTATTTTAGCAAATAACTGATAATGGGAAAGTAGAATGGCTGGAAACCAAGTTGATGACACACAAAATGCTTATACTTAGTACAGCTTCATTGAAGATGAGACATTGGGGAAATATGTGTGATTTGTGGGTGCCTTGGGAAAGTATCTTGATCTATTAAAGAGAACTTGACATACTTTCTCACTTCCCTTCAGTTGCATAAAGGAGTATTTAGTTTCACGAATGTGTTTGTTTTTTCTGATTTTAATTTGATGTGGTTTCTAACAGCAGCAGATTTTAGCCCAAGCTGACCTAAAGGAGCTCTTGTGTCCCAAGTTAATATTCCGGTTTTCAGTGTAGCCACTTTAATCAATTATCTTAGTTAGATCTTATGAATAACTTGCTTCACCTTCTACATTAGCACCTGCTACTTCACCTTGCACTCTTATGTTATGGAGATGACTTCTTTCCTTAAACCTCATGAACCAAACTCTGCTAGCTTCCAGCTTTTCTTCTGCAGCTTCCTCATTTCTCCCAGCCTTCATAGAATTGAGGAGAGTAGGGGCTTGGCTCTGGGTTAGGCTTTGGCTTAAGGAAATATTGTGGCTGGTTTGATCTTCTATCCAGACCACTCAAACTTTCGCCATCTCAACAATAAGCCTATTTCACTTTTTTTTTTTTTTTTTTTTATCATTTGTGTGTGAACTAGAGTAGCAGTTTTAACATTCTTTTTTTTTAATTTAATTTTTTTATTTTTTTATTTTTTATTATTATTATACTTTAAGTTCTAGGGTACATGTGCATAACGTGCAGGTTTGTTACATATGTATACTTGTGCCATGTTGCTGTGCTGCACCCATCAACTCGTCAGCACCCATCAACTAGTCATTTACATCAGGTATAACTCCCAATGCAATCCCTCCCCCCTACCCCCTCCCCATGATAGGCCCCGGTGTGTGATGTTCCCCTTCCCGAGTCCAAGTGATCTCATTGTTCAGTTCCCACCTATCAAGAACTTTTCCTCCGCATTCACATCTTGGCTGTCTGGCACTACAGGATTAGTTTCAGCCTATCTCAATCAATACGCCTTCCTCTCTCAGCTTAATGGGTTCTAGATTTTGATTTCAAGTGATAGTTGGGTGACCCTCACTTTCACTTGAACATTGAAAGGGCCTTATAGGGTTATTAGTTGGCCTAATTTCAGTATTGTTTAGTCTCAGGGAATACGGAGGCTGGAGAATAGGGAGAAAAACAGAGGAACATCCAATCAGTGAAGTGGTCAGACATACTGAACATTTGCCAATTAAGTTGGTTGTCATTGGGCATAGTTTGTGGTGCCCCAAAACAATTACAATAGGAATATCAAAGATCATTGATCACAGATTACCCTAACAGATGTAACAAAATACTAAAAAAGTTTGACATATGGCAAAAATTATCAAAATGTCACACCGAGACACAAAGTGGGCACATGCTATTGCTTGATGCTGAGTTGCCACAACCTTCAATTTGTGAAAAAACGCAGTATATGTGAAGCACATTACTGCGAAGTACAATAAATTGAGGCATGTCTGTATAGCACATCCTGGTCTATAGAGTCCTGCCTTTTTTGGTTCAACATTAGGTTTTAACAATTTATGCATGTAATTGCACATAACAGTAGTTCATTCATTTTCAATATCCTCTAACAACCTGTTGTATAAATATACCATAGTTTGTTTTTCCTTTTCTTGTCAAGGCAAAAATACTTTTATTTTTCAAGAGTTTTTGCTGTATGAACGATTTTGTGCACATTTTCTATTGCACATACACATTGAAGATTTTTCCTTTAGCGTGTGTGTGTGTAGGAGTGGAATTACTAAGTTAGAATAAATTTACAGTCAAATTTATAAAATAACCTCAAATTGCTTCCCAGAGCTATCGCCAATGTATACATGCATTAGTACTAGGTAAGAGTCACTCTTGCTTGTTGTTCCACGTGTCTATTAGATTGGCTTTGTAAGATGTAATCCTTTTTACCAATCTGGCTGCAAAATGGCATTTATCTGTGATCTGAACTTGCATTTCCCTGATAACTAGTGAGACGGACTGCATTTTCTTATGTTTTTGATGATTCGTGTTTCCTCTTCTGTGAAATAGCTCTTCATGTCTCATTCCCACTACATTATTTGGTCTATTGTCACTTTCTCATTGATTTAAAGGAGTGCTTTATGTGCTAAGATCATCATTATCTTGTTGATTGTATGCCACACAAATTCCTTCTCCCAGTTTGTCGACATTACTTACAGTATTTTTTACTATTATAGTTAATTTAACGTAATTGAATTTATCCTTAATTTTTTCATAATCACCACTTTTGTCTTAAATAAGTGTATTCCTACATTGAGGTAATGAAATACTCTTTTGCCTTTTTAAAGTATAAAATTTTTGCTTTTCCCACATAATTAATTTATCTGGAATTAGTTTTTATGTATAAATGAGAAGAAGATCAATTCTATGTTTTCCATATCAATAAATGATTGGACAAAAAATTTTTAATACCATTTGTTCTGTTCCCAATGATGGCAATACAATTTCTGTTATGTATAATTTTCCATTTATATATGGCCCTTTCTGAGTCTTTGTTTTATATATTTACCCCGAGCCAATGTCATACTTTTTAAATTATTATAGCATTATAATAATTCTTGCTATATTATTTGGTAGGACATATTCCCTCCAAGTCATTATTCTTCCTCAGGAGTGTATTAGCCAGTTTTATTTCTTTGTTATTCTACTCAATTTCAGAATCAACTTGTTCATTTTGTCCAAAACACTGAAAATTATTAACCTCTAAAATTTATGGAGAAAACTACTACTTACAGGTTCCTCTCGCCTGAAGCATTTAATCCTCTTACCCCACTTTTTCATCCTCTGCAATTTACTTTGCAGAGTAAATAGAACCTGTTAGAGGCACCTTCTTTAATTCCCCTGTACGAATGTTATAGACTTATCTACATCCATATACATCTATTCCTGTTTTCCTCCTGTTAACCAGGCTACCACGTTTTCTTTCTTTATCCGAGGATAAAACATCACCGTGCTCAGAATAAGATTCTTTTATTTCCCTAGAAGGTCTTCCTTCTCTTTATTTTCCATTTGTAATTTCTTTTTTCTCCGTAAGTATGTACGCATGTTCACATTTTTTGCTAAAAATAGAAAAAAAGAAAAGAAGCAAAGTATATAACATAACCCTCTTTAGCTCTCCTTTATTTCCCTATGGCTCCTGTAGTATCTGTCTTCCCCTCTTTACAGCCAGACCTCTCAGAACAGTTGTCTATGTTCACCATTTATTCTCACTCAGCTTCCACTCAGTGTGCAGCCAACTGCCATCTGGCTACTGTCCTCACCACCCCATGAACCTACTGGCCAGGGTCTCCAGTAATAACACACTTGGAGTCATTTTCTTACTTGAAGTCTTGATATTTGAATTATCTTATCTCTCTTTCTCTTAAAAGCTATTCTTTTTCATAACTTCATACTTCTCTGACTTTTTTCTTTTCCTCTCTTAAGTTCTATAGGCTCCTTTGTGAATTCTCTTTTCTCAGTTGTCATTTAAAATGACTGCTTCTTAGGGGCCCTCTTCCTTTTTCCCTGTGGACTCTCCCCTGGGTGATCCCCAATCATCAGATCTTTACTTGCTATGTATGGATTGATATCTCCCAAATTGTAATCTCTAGCACATCCCTCTTTCCTCAGCACGAAGGCTATCACACTATCTGATATCTCCATTCTAACTCAACTTGCAAACATACTAAAGCTGGTCATCTTCATCCTGTACTCCCATGCAGCACTTTTCCCCCTGCCATTTTCCATACCTCAGCTAGAAAGCTGATGGAAGTACTGGCCACACAATCGACCAAGCCAGAATCCTCAGGTTCATCTTGGTCCTTTCTCATCTTTTCTTAACACATTCAATTAACCAACAAATTTTGTGGACTCTAACTGCCAAAGACAACTAATATATGTATATTAGCACAACTTAATATTTTTTAAATCTAGAAAGGAACAATTAGGAGCAGGTAATCAACATGAAGAAAATCATTAGAAGGGGAAAGAGTACAGCATGGATATCAGGAATGTTGGACAAGGTGCAAACACGGGACAGAACTGAGATTATGGCAAGCAGTTGATGGAGTTTCAGATGACCCATGCCACAAGATTCAGTAGCCCAGTCATAGGAAAACTAGAGCTCTGGATTAGAAAAGCCCAATATAGCAAGAACAAGGTAATAAGAACAAACACACCTAATAGGACTGGAGAATAAAGAGAGGAAGTCAATCAAGGAGGAGACTTGTGTATTAGTCTGTTTTCATCCTGCTGATAAAGACATACCTGAGACTGGGTAATTTATAAAGAAAAAGAGGTTTAGTGGACCCACAGTTTCCCATGGCTGGGGAGGCCTTACAATCATGGCAGAAGGCAAAAGGGATGTCTTATATGGCGGCAGGCAAGAGAGAAATGAGGACCAAGTGAAAGAGGTTCCCCGCTATGAAACCACCAGACCTTGTGAGACTTATTCACTACCATGAGAACAGTACGGGGGAACTGCCCCCATGATTCCATTATCTCCCGCCAGGCCCCTCCCACAACATGTGGGAATTATGAGAGCTACAATTCAAGATGATATTTGGGTGGGGATACAGCCAAACTGTATCAACTTGGTTACCAGATAAATCAGTTCCTAAAAGCCTGGGATTCCAATATCAGATAAATGGGGTCTCAATGGTAAATCACTTCACTTTATTTCTGAAGTCTATCACTTTCTTCTTACCTGGAGATACAACTGACTTCTGGATCTGTAGCAAGGCAGTTTTGATACAAGAAAAGATGAAATAAATTCAGTGATCTAATTGAATAATGCAAGTAGAAATTAAAATGTACTGTTTACTATATTCCAGGCATAGTTTGGTACTTTCTAAATCATTTACCATGATGATATCAATTAAGCTTCATAAAATAGCATAAGTACCATTATTATTTCCATTTTATAGATAAAGAAAGTGAGGCTTGCAAAAGTAATTTTCTGAAGCCAAACATCTGGTAAGTAGCAGAGGTAGAATTCAAGGCCTGCAGTCTGGCTTAACAGCCCCTTATTTTATCTGTGATGAAAAAGTGTTTCTTGTTAATATAGCTATGAACATTATTTATGCCTATATTTTGCAGATAGAGAAACAGTCCAAGAGAGATTTAAGCAATTTGTATTTTGTAGTTTAGACAGTTCTAGAACTCAGATTCTCCATTCTAGTGCTCATATTTTTACAGCCTTCTTCTGTCTATAAAATCTATTAATGAGGGATTACGTATTACTTCGTCTTAAGAGAAAACTTTTTAAAAAATCTTAGAAGAGTTAACATGTTATCTTTCTTAGACCTAATAGTAGAGACCAAAGTAGCCCTCTTCCAGCTGTGTGATGCTGTGTTTCACAGTAAGTCTGGCTTTTGTCTTTATGAAGACATAATACTTTATTAGGATCATCCTACGTACACCAGGTCTCAGGCAGAAATAAGATTAGATCCTCAGCCATATGTTGCACTTAAAAGAAAATCTAATTCACAATCTTGTACAGTCTGACAAATATCTCCATTAACAAATCTTAATCATGTGGGTGGAAGAAAGGAGGGTGACCAAAATAAAGTTGCTCAAATATATTTCAGCTATTAAATGCTGCAGTGCTACAAACCAAAGGCTTGAATTGTGCCATTCCATTACCGGTGAAATATAAACTACAAAATATACCATGATGAGACACACAACTCAGTGATACTGTGAAGTTCTTAAGTGTCTGGTTCCACTCTTTCTTTGGCTTAAAAATGTTTTACTGCCAGAATCTTTATCCTACAAGATAAAGCCCCAAGTTACTTCTCCAGGTTCAGCTGCTCTAACCTGTTGGCTATCCCACACTGCTCTCAGTTGTCCCTATTATACTTTTGACCCTTGCTCTTGCCTGCCTCTTGGGATTTGATACATTACTTTGGTTTTCAGCTTTGATCCTTAGGACTCAGGTGTTTAGCACCCTGATGACACAATCCAGCACCACCCTCACTGAGACCTTGGGCCAGCTGCAAGCTGGAAGGCAACAGGACAGCATTTAAAGACCATTGAAAAAGGATTAACAATTCTATAGCCTGCCAAGAGGTTGAAAAATGTTTATAATTTTATGAGAATTTAGAGTTCTTACATATCATTTATGAAAAAAATACTCCCCTCCCAAAGACTCAAGGAAAACAAACTTAGGTCATAACTTAAATGCAAGCCTTCCAGGACAATATAGACAGGAAAGCAAAGAACTGTATGGAATGAAACTTGCAATGTTGTATGTACATATGTATGCATATATAATGCATTATATACAATCCAAAATTTCAATGAAGAATAGCAAGCTGTCCAGGAATGTGCTCTATTAAGCACTATGCATGCTAAGGACTCTGGAAACTGAAAAGACAAATATATGTGGCATCTTGAAATAAATACAAAATCTCTAGCTAATTCTGCTTTTACTGTAGAAAGATAACAGCATGAACTAATATCCAACAGTGTCATGAATTTTTGATGACTGAATTGAGATAAAAATCAAATGAAATTTTATCATGTACAGTAATTTGAAGCTATTTTGAGTATAAGATTTTTGCAGTAATCACAAACATTAATTTGATAAAACATGTAACCAATTAATGTTAGAAAATTAAGGAAATACTGAAATATTAAATTCCCCAATGTAATTAAAAGCTAAAATAAACTACTTGCAAAGTGCCATATGTTTATTATCCCATAGTGTTGAATAAAGTAAAAATCAATTCATTACAATGGGATAAAAGACACATGCCCACTCACTTATATATTTAAATATTTTCATTATTAACATCTTTATTTAAATGGAGTTTTAAAAGACTATATTGTCCAGGAAATGAATTATCTTCCATGGAAATTTAAATATTACTAATTAAGTTTTAAAATGTTGTCATCCTAGGTCTTGAAATTATTAGTTTTAGTACTTATTACCTATTCAAAAGCAAATTTACAAAAGTTGGACTAGTCTGTGAGATTGTCATATAAGTATAAAATCGAGATGATTAGTGTCCACAGTATATTTTAGTTTCATTTCTCATTTTGAAAGCTATTTGTTTTAAAGAAAAATTCTTTCTTGATTAGAGCTCATTACAATTAAAAATACATTTGCATTTAGTACCAGAGAGCCAGGCACAAGAAACATAATTTCCTGTAAAAGCATGTCATTTCCACACAGATATTTTTACTTTAGTGAATGGATAATTAACTTCTATTTTTAGTGAGAGGGCAAATGTACGTAAACTTAAAATCCTCCCATTACAAATACTCAGAAATAATGAATCAAATACAACAAATATTATTTAAATATGTAAGTGAAGGAAAGGGAGATCACTAGGTAACACAGGGGATGAAAGAGTTGAAAATCAGCATGACACTCAATGTACATTCATACTGTGTCTGTCTTGTTGGCTGATAGAGGGGAAAGGAGAAGAGGGAAAAATGGATCCCATGCATCAAGAGTTTGGTTTTTAATGGTCATGGAAAGGAGCTGGGGGATGTGAAACCGAGCTGTTCAGGGAAAAAGAAGGCCTAAAAAATAATCTTCCCACTGTCAGGGATGTGGTGAGCAACAATGAAGCTAATAACTTCCTGTCCTTTCACACCTTACCTCTAGAAAATCAAAACCCTGAGACTCTGCATCTATCCCATTTACAGTACCCATATGACCTGAGATCCTCTTCCCTTCAAACACACACACACACACACACACACACACNTAAATGACCGCCCCCCCCGATGTGTTTATTTTACACATTAAATTTTTTAATCCAATGTCATATATACAATCTCACTGACCAATGTACTTTACAAAATATGATCATATATGTCAGGAAACAACGAAAGCATAGTGAATTAAATAAATGTTTGAGTCTTCATAAATATGAGTTTACCAGCCATGAACAATTAACAGTGAAATATCCACTAGGAAAAGGACATAATAAAAATTATCCTTCTTTAAAAAAATAGTTATATTGATGGCAAGGACTACAACTGACCCTAAGAACTAATAAAATATATTTTTGTGACAATCTATCATCTAAGCAATTCCAGTATGAATTACTACCTTTTAGAGTTTTTTAAAAAATGCCTTAAAGAAATGTACTTGATAGAATACATGTTTGGTATGATATCTGGATTTTTTAAAGCCAGTTTATTCCCAAAGCTCATGGCTCTCTGAATTCTATCATCTGTCACACAACAAATTCCCTTTGAGGGTATATAGTATGTTGATATTTGAAATTATACCTGCAGCACATGTAGCTGGTGATGAATACATGCTAAATTATCTTTAAAACCTGTATTTCTTATTGTTTGAGAAATAGATTATTATTCACAGATGGAACCTACTTACAACCTTGATTGACGATCTTTTCACTGCATCTCTCTCCCTTATGTTTTTCTGATTTACGATTAACAATTAGATTTACATTAATGCTTCCCTTCATAAAGCCAAAAGTCTGGATGCAGAGTTTCCATGCTGTATCTATAGAAGGCTATTTAATTCAGAAGGACCAAAAGTTTTAAATTGTCCATGGTCTTATGAATAATGACATTGGTTTTTCCAAATTCTGACCTTCTGATATGGTTCTGTGAAAACTACTTACATTAAAAAAATAATTTAAGCATCTAAATAAACAATTCAGTGGCTTTACTTGTGCACTCCAAGCCTTAGATATCTCTGCAAAATAGAAATAATAAAATTTTCATCACAAGGTTTGAATTAAATGAGATAAACTTGTAAAAACATTCAGCCTAATGTCTGACATAGAGAAACTGGGTAACAGAGATTAGTTGTATCTGGTAGGCAAGGAAAGCATGAATCATAGACTACTCTAATTTTAAAAAAAACTTTTAGAGATGTATTATCTCCAAAAACAAAGAATATGAGAATAAAAGGGTAGGGAGCAGTGGGCTGCTTTCACTATTGACATTGAGTCCCTCTATATAGACACAATTGCATATTTCCCAGCCTACAGAAAAAACTACGTTTATGCAAACTTTGCCTTAGTTCTAGAGCTATTCTGAACTTCAAGCAGTTCATATAGCTAGCCTGCTAGCTGAAGCAGCTGAGCAGAAAGAATTAAACAGCACATATATTTCCTGATTTCAGTTGCTCCACAGAGGGGTTGTTAAAAAAAAAAAAAAAAAGCCAGAAAACAAAGAAAGTTTTGATATAATGAGGTTAGTGAAGAGAACACAATTTATATTTGCATCTATAATTGAGTTTATAATTACAGAAAGTAATGCTTTATTTTATGATTACTTTAGGATAAATTGTAGAAATACAGTTGATACTATAATGGGTAGGCTGTAAAGGCTTCTTTTAAGGATCTTAGTCTGTGAAAGTATTAAGTAGCTCCTTGCAATATTGTGTTTGATGTAATTTTCAGGCACTGATACATAAAATGTAAAGCTTTACATTTCATTTTTCCTCTCTTTCCTTACCCAACCTCTGGTATAGGTGCTAACAATAAGTGAAATGAGGTTAGACAGAAATAGGAATTCCTAATCTACAAACTGTGTACGCTGTTTGCCAAATCTAAGTTGACCTTAACCTCAAAATATAACTACTTTCATTAGGGCTAATAATTTCGAAGCAAGCTTGATTATATTTTCTTCCGGAAAACATTTCTTCATAGATAAGACTAGTTTTATTTTTCAGAATAAAATTTCTACCTCTATCTACATGTGAAAATAGTAGCCAGATCCATGCACAGACTTCTGACATCATTTTAAAAAGTAAGATGATTTTCTTAGGCAAAAATGTCTGTACAGCCTTTTCACACATGCCCACCCCACTAGAGTGTACACGCCTGGAGAACAGTGGACCTTGCTCATTTTAACTGCTTAATATATAGTTGCTGAAATAATATTTTTGTCAAGTCTTTTAAATTTCTAATATTTATTTTAATGGTTATTTAAAGAAATTTGTTTATAAATTGATCCCTGGAAGCTGGAAAGAAGAAAAAAGATGGAGTAGAAAACATTATTTGTTCCAAATATTTTACGCCTGAATATGGACTTTAGTCCATTGATGTCAAGCTTAGCCACATGAGCTGCTTTTGTTAATGAAAGGTGAGCCAAACTGAGGTATGTCAAAGCAAAGCTGAAGCTTTTAAGAGCTATTATATACTTCCTCCATTACCCTTTTCCCTCTGCCATTAAAACAGCGTTCTCTAAAGGGGATTGCCCCTTCAGATTGTGTCCTAAAATGAATGTCTTAATCTATTTAGGCTGCCAAAACAAACTATCATAGACTAAGTGGCTTTATAAACAAGAAAATTTTTGTTGTCGTTCTTGTTTTGGAGGCTGGGAAGTCCTAGGTCAAAGCACCAGCAGATATGGGGTCTGTCCAGGGCCAACTTTCTGGTTCATAGGTAGAGGGCCATCTTCTCCATGTGTCCGCACATGGTGGAAGGAGTAAGGAATTTATTGGACATCTCTTTTACAAGGGCACTAATTCCATGTGTGAGGCCTCCACCCTTGTGACCTAATCCCCTACCAAAGGCCCCACCCACTAATACCACCGCTTTGGAGATTAGGGCTTCAATATATATATTCGTTTGAGGAGAGGGAACAAACATTCACTATAGCAATGAACCATACAAATGAGGCAGAGCTGCAGCCAACTTGCACGCAATATGTGGTGGGAACACGATATGCACCTTGTTGTTTTAACACTAAGACTTTGGGTTTGTTTTTTGTTGCAATATAACCTAGTGGAAGCTGGATCATGTAGAGTGAGGTCACTAAAAACACTCTGCTCATCAATGTCTACTATTCAATTAGAATAATCATGAAATCATAAAATGTAGGTCTTGAAAAAATGTGGTAATTAGATAATATAACCCCCTCACTTTACAAGTGAGAAATTAGAGACCTAGAAAGTTTAAATGATGCATTTATAGATACATAACTAATTGTGGGCCAGAGCCAGAATCTGGATTCACTGACACTACTCATTTAAAAATTAATGCTGAATATAAATATTTATTCTTCAGCTATATTAAAAGAATAATGGATAAGGAAAATTAAAGACAGAAACACAATAATAAGAATGCATCACCTGTGTGAAAAAGTTATTGCGGCAAACCAACAACTGATTATTTCAATGGTGTTGCTTAATTTGTTGAGGTAATTTCATTTTCTCTCCTTGTATTCAAAACTACAAATTTGAGACCATCTGACCAGACATAATTACTTGTTGTACAGAGCTGGTCTCTGTGCAAAGCAAACTGAATTGTGTTGAGATTGAACCATAAACTCAGCCTCATTAGCACTCTGCTCTCACTAATTTGCCTAAAGTAAAATAAGTATTTAAAGGTTCCAAGAATTCAGAATGTAGAGAAAAGAGTCATCCATCTGGGAATTATCAGGACAATTACGTGGAGAACCGAAAGGACTACACAATGAGGTTAATCTAGGTTACATATCAGTCATTCCTGCCTTGGCAGATTTAGTCACAAGAGTGGGATAGTGGTTGAAATTATAAACATTTTACTTTGAAAAAATTTTAAAGGTAGAATGAAAACTTTTATTATTTAGGACTAACTGTTTTTTTGAAAAAAAAAAAAAACAAAAAAACAAAAAAACAAAAAAAACCTCCCAAACCCTGATTTATAGTGTTTGCCAAATTCCGTGATGAAATTACTTCCAGTGTGGCTGATTTTAAGCCACCAATGCTTTAATAACTGGCCTCTTAAATTCCTCAGTGTTTATCTTTTGGAATAAATAAGCTGATGTGAGCTTGTGGGAGGTTTAGAATCTGACAAACTTGGTTTAAATCTCAGTTGTATTCCCTTGTAGCTGTGTTTTTAGTACGTACCCTAGGCTGTCATTTGCTTAAGGTGTCCTAATGGGCTTAATAGCTACTATGCAGTATTGTAAGAATGAGAGATATGTATTGATTGTAAGAATGAGAGATACTTATAGTAAAACTCCTGACACCTTTCCTAATTTGCCCTGTTTTACTCAATCCACTTCAGTTATGTTGGACAGTTTACAGTATCTCAAACACTATAGGCACACTCCTGTTTCAGGGTCTTTGCACTTGCTATTTTCTTTGTCAAAATATTATTCACTGTGATATCCTCACGGTCTAGCTGCCCTCTGCTACTCTTATTTTGCTTTCTTCTATAGCACTTTTTTTCAGCTCACGATTACATGATTTACTTATTTATTTGGTTTTGTCTGTCTTACGCCACTGAAGTACAAATTTCACAGTATCAAGGATTGTGGTCTCTTCTGTTCACTACTGCACCCTTGGAGCCTAGAACATTGTCAGATATATAGACTTACGGCCCTCAATAAATATGTATTGGATAAATCAGTAAATGAAAAAACTATGGAAAAAAAGTAAATTTTAATATTTGTTAATTGTCCTATCTTAAGGCTAGGGACAACTAACTTTACCTTGGTTACCTCTAAAATCAGTAAAATTTATGTTCCAGCCAAACCACTCAACTCCAAATAGTCATGCTAATGGGATACAGCATGACTGTATCTCATACTGCTGTATTCCACACTATTATTATTAAAAGTACACTGCCTTGGATTTTGCTTTTAATAGAACTCTTCTGAAGACAAAAACCAGGAAATATAGGACAATCTACTTAACATGTTGCATCGAAACTTTGAAGGAATCACTACTTTTCATTAAACTAGGAAGACACTAGATGACAGATAAAGAGTGCTAACCATAGCAACCAATGTGATCTAATACTAGATGACTGAGTACCTTCTTCCTTTCAGAAATTTTACTGTTTATTGTTAAGGCAAAAATATGCAAATAAAATAAAAGATGATATTTCATTAATAAACACAACAAATAACACATGCAGAGTAAAATAACTTGCAATCACTTTTTGAATCAATAATAAAGGAAAGTAATCTTTTGGTGCCCTAAGTAAGAATGCAGTTTGTGAAAAAAAGTAGGTTAAAGAATTGAACATTCAAATATGGAAGACAGCTAAACTGTTTGTCATGAGGAAATATGAAAGCATGTTTACACCTAAATCTAGTGCTATTTTACATATTGATCAGACTCTAAGTTAATTTCATAGGGCAAATTTAGATAGGAGGAAATTTCTGAACACTTAATTCAAAGTAAAAGGCTGAATATGTAAAAGGTAGGGACAGTGTAAAGAAGGGGAAAAAGAAGAGAACAATGTGGGCACATTGTTTAGCATAATCTTTCTTCTACCACATGGTAATATAAGGATATCTATATCATGTTTCTTGAAACATAACAACTATTTACTCCACAAATATTTATTGAGCACTTAAACTATGTTAAAAAAATCCATTGTAAACCAATTTTACCCAATAAAAGTGGTATTAACCAAGTATTTTTTTAAATCACATATCAGAGTTTTATTCATAGTAGATGTTTTAGGTTGAATTGTGTCCCCAAGGTATGTCAGAGTCCTAACCCTCAGTACCTGTGAATGTGCCCTTATTTGCAAATAGGGTTTTTGCAGATGTAATCAAGTTAAGATGGGATCATTAGGGTAAATATACTCCAACATGACTGATATCCTTAGAAGAAGACTAGAAGAGAGGTAGACAGATAAAGTGAGAACATCATGTGATGATAGTGGCAAGACTAGAGTGATGCAGCTGCAAGCTAAGAAACATCCAGGACTGAATGACACCACTGGAAGCCAGGAAAAGGCAGGTAAGGATTCCAAGTGGAGTCTCAGAGGAAGCAAGGTGCTTCTAACCTTTGATTTCAGACTTTAGCCTCCAGAGCTATGAGAGAATAAATTTATGTTGCTTTAAGCTACCCAGTTTGTAGTACTGTTACAGTAGCCCTAGGAAACTAATATAATAGCCCCAAACTGAAAGCAACAAAGGTGTCCTTCAGTAGGTGAGTGTTTAGGCAAACTGTGGTACATCTATATAATGGAATATTATTCAGTAATAAAAAGAAAGGAACTATCAAGTCACAAAAGCACATGGAGGAAACTTAAATAAATAAATTTGGATATGTGAAAGAAACTCATCCAAAAAGGCTACATATTATATGATTCCAATTTTATAACATCCTATAAAAGACAAAATTATAGAGACATAGAATTATCAGTGTCTGCCAGAGGATCAAGGGTGCAGAGAAGCAGCATAGGAGAGTTTTAGAATAGTAATTATTCTGCATAATACTTTAATGGTGCATTTGCCAAAATGTACAGAATTTTACAGTACAAAGAGTCAATCCAATTGCATGCAAATTTAGAAAATCATTTAGGAAATCAAGGAAATCCCAAGAAGTAATTCAGACTTTGACACAACAATCTAACTGCATTACAAATGTATGAAATAATCTCACAGAAGGTGTTGGGGAAAAACTGTTCACCTACATAGTTTTGGAAACAAGACTCTGAAAAACTAAAAACAAAAGGAAATAGGTATAAGTACTGTACTTAAACAGATAAAGTTGTTTCCCATAGGAGTATGGGTTAACAGTCTAATACTGCTATATATGTATACTGAATTTAAACAAGTGAATAAATGGCAGATAGTGGAAATCAGGTTTCTTACTGTTGGAACTGGAATTTATAGACAAGCAAGGGGAGACAGCTAGAATGATCCATGTGAAAATGGAGTTAGAGGCATCAATATGAACTCATATTTGGCTTAATACAGACAAGCACAGATTGACATGTAGAGATATTTATAGAAACATGTATATACATAGACTAGTACACAGACATATTTCTGTGCTTTCAGCTGAGATTGCCTAAAAGACCTGACACCCCAGCAGCAACAAGCACACCTGACATCCAGATCTTGGTTTGGGTTACCATTCTCTAATAAAAGGAAACAGGGCTCCTTGGAGAAATGGTGGTTTATGGTAGGACTGGGTCAGGAAATACACAAGATCAGTCTGAAACAGACTGTAGCACCAGAAAGGAAGAAAATCCTTTTTTAAAAAGCACCCCACATTGATGGGGAGTATGTCAAAAGAAAATAGGAGTCAACTGAAAAGAACTCCCACAGGCCAAAGCTGGAACAATTTGAGTAACAAAATAAAGTAGTATTGAATTATAACCCAGAGTATAAAATAAATGTCAATAAATTCATACTGATACAAATAAACCATTGAATAAATAAATAAATGAAAGAGAAGAGCCAGATCTCCTATGCAGAAGAATTTCAAATAATTTATGTAAATTTTTCCCTCCAGGAGAGTGATCATAACTCCAAACTTCTTAAGTGTGGGCTAATATAGTGACTTCCTTTTTTAAGAGTACAGTATGGAGAAGAATAAAAGACATAACTTTACAGTTATCAGAGAAACCTGATAACATCACCTCCCAGGTGATTAAGGTCAATATCAGCAGTCATATATCATGTTGAGTGTATAAATCATTGATAATATTATTGATATGATGTTATGAGGATAACCCTTTGCCTTTGTGGTCTTCATTCTAATAGCCTATAACTCCAGTTTCACCATGAGGAAAACGTAAAACTAACCTCAATATTGGGAGAATCTGTAAAATACCTGGCCAGAACTCAAAACCTTCAAGGTCACCAAAAACAAGGAAGGCCTGAGGAACTGTCACAGCCAAGAGGAACCTCAAAATACAAGACAGCAAAATGTACTGTGATATCTTGGATGGGATACTAGAACAGTGAAAGCACGTCAGGTAATATCTAAGGAAATTTACATAAACTACGTAGGTGAACAGTTTTTTTTCACAACCCCTCTGTGAGATTATTTCATACATTTATAATGCAGTTAGATTGTTGTGTCAAAGTCTGAATTACTTCCTGAGATTTCCTTGATTTCCTAAATGATTTTCTAAATTTGCATGCAACTGGGTAGACTCTTTGTACTGTAAAATTCTGTACATTTTGACAAATGTACCATTAAAGTATTATGCAGAATAATTACTATTCTAAAAGTCCCCTGTGCTTCTTCTCTGCAGTCTTGATTCTCTGGCAGCCACTGATAATTCTTCTATAGTTTTGTCTTTTATAGGATGTTATAAAATTGGAATCATACAATATGTAGCCTTTTTGGACGAGTTTCTTTCACATAGCAATATTTATTTAAGGTTCCTCCATGTGCTTTTGTGACTTGATGGTTCATTTCTTTTTATAACTGAATAATATTCCACTATATAGATGTACCACAATTTGCTTAAACACACTCTAACTTTTTTTGTCCATTTGAATTTCAGTATTTGATATTGTGAGACCACGAATTATAATTTTTGAAAATCATCAATGATGAAAAAGAAAGCATACAATTCTCTAGAAAATCTCATTTGCCTAAGAGAAGTATCTAACAAAAGAAGCCAGAGTTAATTCTGCTGTGTGATGTAGGAAACCCTGGGTAACCTTCACGGAGTAGTGACGATTTTACTGTAAACTGATGAGATTATTTCACTTATGAAGAAGCAAAAGGATACCTTTTTCTCACACTAATAATTAGGTAGGCACTTTACAAAATGCCGCTGCAAGGATATTAACTTACACAGTGAAGATCAAAGTTTTCAATGTTTCTACACACGTAGAATTTTAAGAGTATGTGATTACTTCCTAATGATTAACATCAACCTTCTCTGACCTATTAAGCAAATTCAGTTAGTTCTTATTTAATCTCTATTTGTTCTTCATTCTTTTAGGTATATTAGAAAGTACTTTTTAAAATAACTCCATTCAAATCAATTACTTAACAATTGTTAATGGTTTTTAGAAGACTGGATGCTACCCTAAATTCTTTAACATTATTCTAGTAACTCTAAAGTAGTTTTGTCCAACCACATTTTATTTACATGTTGTGATCATACTTTAAATGTAGATAAAAACAGTTACTTTTAAATTAATCCAGATGTGGCATTTACATTGAAAATATTCAGTTTTCCCCCAAATATAAAGGACTAGAGACATAGACATTACTTTTCTAATTCATGGCATGGTTGTTTCTTTAAAACTCTTCAGGACAGATTCATACATTGAGGTCCCAAAGAGTTTATTATAAAGTACTCTCATTATTTAAGACAGTCTCCAAATAATGGATCACAGGAGAGTCTCCCTCTAATAAGTTTCTCTTTTAATACATCAGAAGCAAAAAATAATAGCTCTTCTTGAATTATTAAAATTTAGTTGGTCCCACACATTAGAACCAGTTTTGCAAAATCATGGAACAGGTATGAAAACAATCAGGACACATTCATTGCCACTCCAAGTTAGGAGAATGTCTACCTGCTCAGGAACAGAAAGTGAATGTCACTTCCTGCACTCTGCTCTAATATTCCTCATGTCACATGTCCTCAACTGGAAGGACATAAAGGTTGATGAAAACAAAAACAGCATTCCCCTGGTAGCTAAGCAAGGCAGAACTTTAGATACAAAATACAGTATGGAACTGGAGGTGATTATTGTCTCTTAAATTTAAGGGAACATATTTCAAAGTTCAAAGGAAGAATCATTGATTCCTTCAACTAATATGATATTAATAACTGAAATTTATTTATCCCTTTCTTTTTATTTCTTGAGACAAGATGTAGCCCTTTTGCCCGGCTGGAGTGCAGTGGCAGGATCACGGCTCACAGTAGCCTCGACCTCCCTGTCTCAAGCAATCCTCCCGACTCAGCCTCCTGAGTAGCCGTGACTACAGGCACATACCACAATGCCCCGTTAATTTTTTATATTTTTTTGTAGAAATGAGGTCTTGTTATGTTGCCTAGGCTGGTCTTGAACTAAGCTTAAGTGATCTCGTTTCAGCCTCTCAAAGTGCTGGAATTACAGGCTTGAGCCACCGTACCTGGATAATGGACATTTCTTTGTTTGCTATTATGTTCCAAGCAGTGTCTTAAAGCCCTTATGCATTATCACTTCATGGGAGTAACTACATGTAAGTTACTCCAGAGCCAGATCTCCAGGTTCACATTCCAGATCCACCATTCACTAGCAGTATGGCCTTGGACAAATTAATAAACCTCTATGTGCCTCAGTTTTTTCAGCTGCAAAATGGAATTAATAATAAATTCTACTTGACAGGGTTATTATGTGTGTAAGAGTGAACAAGTTATAAAGCTCATATTGTTTCTCTTTTCTCCTAAATAATCTCATTGAAGAGAAAGATTTTATATTTAACTATAGTTTATATTTAACTATAGTTATTTTTAATATAGTTTATATTTAAATATAGTTTATATTTAAATTTAAAGTTTAAATATAAATTTTATATTATAAATACAAAGTTTATATTATATTTAAATATAGTTTATATTTAACTATTCTGATGATTCCTAGCATCATTATGTAGTAGGTTCCTAATAAAGATTTATTGTGTAGGTCAGAACGTCTGTCACCTGTATTTGAAATGAAGAGCTAATTAAATTATAGGTTCCCAGGATCTACTATAAAGACACTAAGTACCTGGGGCTAGACTTGAGAGGCTACCCATTTTAACCAGGCATTCCAGCTGTCTGAGTTGCCTCAAAGTTTGAGATACACTGGTATAGTGACTTGAATCTTTGTTTCATCTTCTATAAAATGTGAATTACTATAATAGTATCTATCTTATAGGGTTGTTACAAGAAGTAAATTACATATAGGAGATAGAAAATGCTTAACACAATGTCAGCAATTTTTACTACTATATATTATGTTATTCACTTGTCTGGAACACAGAATTTATGTCAAGAATACTAGGTGATAAGAGTAGAAAGGAAGGCTCATGCTAGATAGCTGAATGTTTTAAAGTCAGGTAGGAAAGAAAAACTCAACTAACAAGGTCTAAACTACATGTTTTGATTGGGAAGGCAATATGATTATATCTTGCCAACAAATATATTAACACAGACAAAAGTCTACCTACTTAAAAATGGAAGAAAATGAGACTTCAAATTTACTTTTTTAAATGAATAACAATACTGTGCTGGAGAACAAATCAAATAATTACAAAGTATTTAGAATCTATCAAAATTACCTACTCAAAGAGAGCAAAAACAAATGATATATATGTAAGTATCAATTCATAGTCATTATCTTTTTAATTAAAGATATCACATATTCATTTCCTTTAAAACAAACTGCAGCAAACTCTAGGAATTTTCATATATATTGTTGCATTGAATGACAAAGCTCTTTGCCATAAAACGCACCATAAAGTCACTTCACATTCATCTTATGTCTTATTTTTCTCCCTTTCTCTTCCTACCTGCACAACTAAACACAGCACTTCTCTTCCTCATTCCTCATTACCTGGGGCTCACATTAAGTTTCAAGGAGGGTAGATAACTATTTAAATAACAACTCCTTAACAAATATATCTGAAAAAATTCCTTTGTGCCTGTGTGTTGCAGTCAAGTATTTTACTGATCATTTGTTTAAAGTTTGAGTTGGTTTTTCTGTACCTGCCATCAGCTACCTACCCATAGCATTTACTTATTTCTTCACTCAGTCTCTAATATATGTTCAACTGTAAACCGTACAAGTAACAATCTCACTGGTGCAGCCACAGAAGGTGACCCAGATTACACAACACTGTGTGCTAATGCCAAGTTGTCTTGTTCAACGGCAGCTGCTCTATGCTTTGCCTTATTGATATTCAGATTCAACAGACACAAATCACATGGCCCCTTTGACAAGCACACACTCTCCCTGTCTTCGTTTTAAACGTGTTCAATAGCTACTGTCCTTCATAAACACACTGCTGGGGCCATTTGGTCTCCTCTGATTTTCTATCCTGCCATAGAACTGACAAGATTATCTCAGAAACATTGCTCTTGTTTCTATTTGGGGAAGTTTGTGGAAAATAATATCTTCATTTATAAAACAGAAACACATAACAGTAAAAGCCCATTTCTCTGGTGAAAGAAACACTTTGAACCATTACTCTCTGGGAAACATTGAGGCTATCTCCTTGATTATGAGAGCAAATGTTGCAATACAGAGTTATTTAAAAGTGAAGATAAATATATAGTACATGGGAATAAAATGAAATATAGCTTATGAATAACTTCCTTTTAAAGGATATCAATCAGTAAGGGCTAAATCTATTTTGTAAAAGTGTAAACACAACAAAATATCTTCTCGTCTATGTGACCATTTCATTCTCCAGCTCACTACTACAAAGGTTACAAACAAAATTTCTGTACCTGAATACCTACTGGAAATCATAGAATCTTAAAATTGACTGTTCACATTAACTGGTATCACTGATTTCTTTAACACATGACACTTAAAAAAACAAATAAAAACTTCCTTTTTAGCATTGTATTTTATAGAACATGTAACATTATCCATTGTTTGTAAGAAATACAATAAGCCAGAAATAAACCAGGAAAAAATGCCCAAAGTGGGAAATGCTTACTTTTTATGTAGATGAGCAGTGAAAAACTGAGGTAGAAGATGAGAAGGTAGTTAATATTCTTAAGTGCCATGGTCTTATTTACAGAACATCCTCTGGTGTGTTGCTGGTGGTCTGGTCCCAATCCGGCTCCTGATCCCTGTCTGTCTCAGAGAGGAGCGGGTGCCTCAGAATCCCCAGGTGCCATCTCTGTCCCACCCCACTTACAGCTCCTTCACAGAAAACACAGGGACTTAGATTCAAAAAGCAGTTTGTGCTTCTTAGCATCACTTACACCAGAGGATGGGGTGATTTTTCAAACCTGGTGCAGATTTTTTCAGGCTGGATTGGATTCATTTCCCCCCTCAAGCCTTTGCTATGAGTTTTTTTCTGTTAATGCTGTCTCCTCAAAAGGGCCTACATTAGAATAGTGTCTTCAATTGCTCTCAATAGATGGATTAATTTCTGATAACTGTCTTGCCACATAATTATGATCTGGCAACTTTTAACGGAATACCGTATGTTCTTGTATATTTACTTTCATCTTCAGAACACAATTCACAGACAAGTAATCTTTTCTGTTCATAAATTATATTCCCACAACTCAGATTTCTGTTGTTTATAAGTTGGGCCAAGACAGAAGAAAACTTAAACTATTGCATAAAATGAACAGAGTTCTGGAGATTATTCAGGGGTAGATCTTGTCCATAAGCCCAGAGCTCATTTTATTCTTGGTTCATGAAATTATATGCTCTGGGATTTCTTGAGCTTTTGTTTTACTATAATTGATGAATGTAAACATGTTTGCTTATTTAAAAAATACACTTGTTTTAAATACAACGATATTTTCTCAGATTAAATTGTTGAAGTCCTTAAAATTATATTTTTATTAGACACCATGAAAACATCCATTAATTAAAATCAGAATGCTTTATTTTCTAATTGGTGTTAGTGCTAGTACAGAGCCTTTTCCCATTGTTAAAACTGTTCACTTTTACTCTTTAAAATGCAATTTCTATGGCTTATTTTTACAAAGCTTTATAAATCTGCCAGATGTTTAACTATATAACATATATTTTGAAGTCTTTATGTTTTCTGCCCATGTCTCTAATATCTTGATAGTCAGCTTAATGGTTTTTATTAACATTATTCTCTCACATACTCACAGATTTACTTGCTAAAATAGGGTTTATCCTTTTAAAATTATTTAATTTTTATAGAATTCATGACAATTATTATTTTTAAAGATTTTTTCCTCCTCTCATGCAAATAATTTAACTTGTGCAATTTAACAATAAGAGCAAAAGAATTTCAGGTTACAGAAGCATTATTAACTCCCTACTCTAATCCCTGTGTTTTGCCAACTGGAGAATTGAGAAGCAGAGCAATTATTCTGTGTGCTCAGAGTCTGGTGGGTCACTATCAACATTAGGACCAGAGTCTTCCCATGATTTCTAGAACATTAGTTCTTCAATAAATCTTGTGAAGTCTCTTTTCATCGTTATTTCTATGTGTTCTTTCATGCCTTTTGCAACAATACCATTCTGGGACATCTACATACTGAACCAACTTGATCTCCATTCGTCCTAAAGAGGCCTCCACAATGAACCCCAAGACTAAGGAATTTATAACATGTAAGGCCAATTGATAGACTGGAAAAAAAAGTGAATAGACTCAGGTAAAGAATCTGATGGTATTAGAAAGCCTTCTGTTAGGGTGTGTTTATGAGTGTCACAATCAAAGAAACAAAGAAAATTAGTTTTTCAAAAGACAAAAGTGTCAATGAAAATAAGTAGTTGAGAGAATATGTTATACAAAGAATGGTTATAGGAATTATATACACGGAGTTTGAATATAACAAATTAAGTGGATATAGCCATTATAAAAATGAGTCAATGGGTACCATGTGTCAGATTTGGGCTAGTCAGGAATTCCTTTAGAAAAAAGAAGTAGTATTTACGTTGATTTTCAAGCATAAGTATGGGTATGCTGTAGTCTAAATGGTTTCCCCGCTTCCCAAATTCACATGTTGAAACCTAATCCCCAATGTGATAATATCAAGAGGTGGGGAGTTTTGAAAGGTGATTAGGCCTAACCTTCATGAATGGGATTACTGCCCTTATAAAAGAAGCCTGAGGGAGTTTATTTGCCCCGGCACCACATGAGGAAACACAGAAGGAACCTTCTAAGAGGAACAGGCCCTTGGCAGCTACCAAATTTGCTGGTACCTTGATGTTGCTCTTCTCAGTCTCCAAAATTATAAGAAATCAATTTCTGTTATTAAAAATTACCCAGTCTAAATTTTATTATAGCAGCATGAACAAACTAGGGGTATAAGAAATAAATAGGGCAAGACTGAGGTGTAAGAGTTTTACAGGAAAAGGATATTATATAGGAATAGAGGCCTAAAGCAGTTGGGCAAATCAAGAAACTAGAAATATTCTGATATTGCAGAAACGTAGGTGTGAAGAGATGTTAGGAAATAAGACTCAGCAAATCCACAAAATCAAGCAAGTTTAATTTTCAATATGAGGAAAGCACACCATTAATAGGTTTTAAGTAGTGAATTCACATACTCAGAGTTGTGTTTAGAAAGACAAATCTACCAGCAATGTAGCAATGTTTGGAAAAGGGCAGATGGAAAGCACAGAAACCAGTGAGAAAAGGATATTGCTGTTGTCCACAAGAGAGATGATAAGGGACTGAACTAAAGCAGAGACAGTGGGGATGATAAAACAAAACAAAACAGCAATAAACTAGATATATCTAAAGACATATAGAGAATAAGGCAACATGAAAACTAATTTTATCAGGTATTGAGTTTTGGCATTTGGGATATTATTAATGTCATTCATAAAAATGAAGAATATAGATAAGGGCACCTATACAAGAAACAGCAAAAACCATCCTTCCCAAGTAAGAAATATGTAAGTGAGCTCAACAGCAATAAAGTAAAATAACCAATTGAGATAGACAATTCTTGACTTTTGGAATGGAGAGAGAGAAAGAGAGAGAGAGAAGGGAGGGAGGGAAGGAACAAAGGAAAGAAAAGGAAGGAAAGAGGGAGGGAGGGAGGGAGGGAGGGAGGGAGGAAGGAAGGAAGGAAGGAAGGAAGGAAGGAAGGAAGGAAGGAAGGAAGGAAGGAAGGAAGGAAAAAAGGAAAGAAAAAAGCAGGAGAGAGGGAGGAAGGGAAGAAAGAAGGAAATAAAGAAAAGAGCAGTTCAGAAATAAGAAATCAATGAGAACTGAGATGAAACTAAACTCTCATGTGGAAATGCTACAATTCACAGTTCACAAATGGTTCCCATGGAAGCCAACCTCTACCAAAGATGAGCTCACACAGCTTAAAACTATGAATCAAACTAGAAACCCACTGCCATGGCAGACATTGGACACAATGAATGGGAACATTCACACTCAAAAGATTCATGATAATGGAGCTAACTTAAGGGATTATAAAATAACACTGTTAAGATACAGAAAAAAAGTATCACAGAAAATAAGTGGTTGAGAAAATGTGTTATACAAAGAATGCACTGTTCTGGCCAGGCACGGTGGCTCACACCTGTAATTCCAGCACTTTGGGAGGCCGAGGCGGGTGGATCACCTGAGGTCAGGAGATTGAGACCATCCTGGTCAACATGGTGAAACCCTGTCTCTACTAAAAAAATACAAAAGTTAGCTAGGCGTAGTAGCAGCCACCGTAATCCTAGCTACTCAGGAGGCTGAAACATGAGAATCTTTTGAACTTGGGAGGTGGAGATTGCAGTGAGCCAAGATCGTGCCACTGCACTCCAGTCTGGCTGATGGAGTGAGACTTTGTCTCAAAAAAAAAAAAAAAAAAAAAAGAAAGAAAGAAAGAAAAAGAAAAAAAAAAAGAATGCACTGTTCTTATGTACTGTTCATGGGTAAATTAGTACAACCTTTATGGAAAACAATAAGGAAATTACTCAAATGACTTAAAATAGAACTATCATTTGATCCAGTAATCCCATTACTGTGTAACTGCCCAAAAGAAAAGGAATCATTACATGAAAAAGATACCTGTACTTGTATGTTTAATGCAGTACTATTCACAACAGCAAAGAAATGTCCATCAGTGGATGATTGGATAAAGAAAATATGGTCTACATATATAACACAATGGAACACAATTCAGCCATAAAAAATGAAATCATGTATTTTACAGCAACATGGATGGAACTGGAACCCATTATCTGAAGGAAAACAACTCAGACACAGAAACACAAATAATGCATGTTCTCACTTATAAATGGGAGCTAAATAATGTGTACACATAGATGCAGAGTGTGAAATGATAGACGATGGAGACTTGGAAGGTTGAGGGGGTTGGAGGAGGGACAGATGATGACAAGTTACTTAATGGATGTAAAGTACATTGGTGATGGATACACTAAAAGCCTAAACTTCACTGCTCTGCAATATGTCCATGTGACAAATTGTGCCTTTTAAATATATGCAAATAAAAATTTTCAAGGGATGAAAGAATGCATTTATTTTATAAAACAAGAACAAGACATGATAAAAAATGATTGGGCCTATTTGAAAATAAACTGAAGATAAATTCTAAAAATAAAAAGTCATTAAAACTTTTTGAAAAATTTAACTAATAACTTAAATAGTAGATGACACGACAATAAACTAAACAGAAGATCTGAAGTTTTTTTTAGAATAGATCAATGTGAGATAAGGAATTGGTGAAAAAGAATGAACAGTAGAGAGACATAGAAAATAGAATAGAAAGTTGTATCTCAGAAACGAGGAAAAAATTGGGAGAAGGTAAGTACCAAGAACTAATGGACTAGAGTTTTCAGATATGAAAAAATATGACTTCTCCAATTTAGAAAAGCTCACTGAATCCCTAGGAAATATTACATTTAAAGTGCAACAAAATAATTACCACAAAAGCAAAAATTGACAATTGGGACCTAATTAAACCAAAGAGCTCTGCAAAGCAAAAGAAACTATCATCAGAGTGAACAATCTACAGAATGGGAGAAAATTTTTGCAAACTATGCATCCAGCAAAGGTCCTGTAATTCTCCAGAATCTGTAAGGAACTTAATCAGTTCAATAAGCAAAAAATAACCCATTAAAAAGTGGGCAAAAGACATGAACAGACACTTCTCAAAAGAAGACATATAAGCAGCCAATAAACATGTAACAAAATGCTCAACATCACTGATCATCAGAGAAATGCAAATCAAAACTACAATGAGATGCCATCTCACACCAGTTCGAAAGAATATTTTTTTTTTAAGTCAAAAAACAGCAGATGGTGGTGAGGCTGTAGATAAAGGGAACACTTACACACTGTTGATGGGAATGTAAATTAGTTCAGCCACTGTGAAAAGCCGTTTGAAGATTTCTCAAAGAACTTAAAACAGAAATACCATTTGATCTAGCAATACCATTTCTGGGTATATACCCGAAGGAAAATAAATCATTCTACAAAAAATACACATGCAACCATGTGTTCATTACAGCACTATTCACAATAGCAAAGACATGGAATCAACCTAGGGTCCTATCAACGGTGGATTGGATAAAGTAAATGTGATACATAAACAAGACGGAATACTTTGTAGCCATAAAAACAACAAAATCGCGTCCTTTGCAAGAACATGGATGCAGCTGCAGGCCATTATCCTAAGCAAAATGATGCAGGAAGAGAAAAATCAAATGCTGCATGTTCTCACTTATAAGTGGGAGCTAAATATTGGGTACACATAGACATAAAGATGGGAACAATACACACTGAGGACTACTGCTGAGAAGAAGTGGGTGAAGGGCTGAAAACTATCTATTGGGTGCTATGCTCACTACCTGGGCAACGGGATCATTCATACCTCAAACCTCAGTGTCACACAATATACCCATGTAACATATCTGCACATGTACCCCCAGTACCTAAAAGTTAAATTTTTTAAAAAAGAAAAATAAAAACATACAGTGCAGTAAAATAAGCAAAATAAAATCTTAAAAGTCAGCATTTGTTGTTAAAGTCTAAAATGTTTATGGTAGAGCAATAATCAAAATGATGAAAGACTTTTCATGAATAAATTAGGTGCCATAAAACAAAGAAAGTAGGAGAAGAGGAAGATTTATAGATAAAAAGAGAAGGTACAGTTTTAAAATATATTCAATTTGAGCTGTCTATTCAAAACCAACTGAAGATCCAGAACGTAGTAGGTTCTGGAGATACAATTTCAGAATGTAGGACAGCTGTTCTTATTGGTGGAAATTCTTGATGCCATATTAATGTACAAGCATTTGTTTGTTTTACACATACTATACAAAAAGTATATTATATATACACCTGCTATATATCAGACACTAGAGTCATCATCAGTAATTTGCATGTTTAAGACAGGGTCATCACCCTTGTTGAATTAAACTCTGGTGAGCAGATGCAGTCTTCTGAGGAGAAAAGTACTTTATCTCCCAGTTCCTTGATATTCAAAATTGATTTAATAAGGGTACAAAGATTTATCTTCAGTTCAGTTCTGTGTATTATAGATTCTTTTACACACATCATCTCACTTAATACAGCATCTCCACAAAGTAGATTAAGTTAACCCTAATTGACAATGGTAAAAAAGAGATTGAGAGACCCAAGTTACCTGTATAATAAGTGCTGCAGTTCAGATTCACACCCAACTTGCTTATTCCAATGTTCTTAATTATTGTTATAATGGTATTTATTGTTAATTACATAATTATAAATGTGTTCTTGTGAAAAACCCCAAATATTAGGATAAATGATCTTTGATAAACAATAATCCCACACTCCTCTCCAGAAGTAATCATTGTTATTTGTTAATGAATATCGTTTTATACCACTCTCTGCTACAGTTTGATACATACATAGATGATGGATAGATGATGTATAGATGAATAGAGACATAAATATTATTTTGCTTCTTTTCTTAAATAATGGTATGATACTCTATGTATTATTCTGCAACTTGCTTTTCTCATTAAACAGTGTGTCTTGAAGATTTCGGCATTTAACTCACATACTTTTTAATGCCACATGGCATTTCATAGTATACATGTGCTATAGTTTAATGATTTCATTTTTCTGGGCATCAGTGTTTCAAATTTACTTTATGTAAACAATGATTAATAAAAATCATTTTCACACCTGTTTGTTTAAATGCATAAGAGTTTCTCTAGGGTAAATGCTAAAATTTACCTTAGGCAAATACAGAAATTTTGAGGATAAATTTTGAAGCTGGCTATTGGGTATGTAAAGGTATATCATATTATTTATTCTATGTTTGTATATATTTTTTAAAATTAATTACAACAAATTTGAAATTTTAAATTTGCATATTTTTCTTATTTAGAAAAATTGAGCATCTTTTAGCATTTGTATTTACTCCTCAATGATTTGCCAACTCATATCATATTCACGTTTCTATCAACTCTTTAAAAATTTTTATTTAGTTAGTTGTAGCATTTATTTATAAAGGTTTGATCTTAATTCTTAGTCTGCTATAAATGTTGAAAATGTTTCTTCTCAGTAGTTTCATTTTCTCTTAAAGTTTATAGTTTTTCTTTATACTATTTGATTTTGAAAATTTTTTATGACTTTTATTTTTGTGTTATTAAAGAAGGCTTTTTTTTCTCATCAGGCTTACTAACACAGGGATTCCCATTGAGTTTTATTCCAAATTTTATTTTAAAAATTTAAAATACATGTATTAAAATTTCTTAAAATTTTATGACTTTAACCCACATGGAATAAATTTTTATGAATGGTCTAACCTACATATTTAATTTTATTTCTAAATTATAGACTTAACTTTATTCCCAGATGGATAGCCAATGTCCAAACTACAAAATCATGTATAAAACCGGTGTATATAAAAATTTTTTGTTTAATTAAACTTTTGTGATTCCTCTGCCAGTAAATTTAAACTTAGTTGTTTCTTTTTCTCCTTCTCTTCCTCCTCCTCCTCCTCCTCCTCCTCCTCCTCCTTCTCTCTCTCTCTCTCTCTCTCTTTCTTTCTTTCTTTTTTTAGGGTCTCTGTCACCCATCCTGGAGTGCAGGCAATAGCGCGATGTCAGCTTGCTGCCTCAGCAGCACGGGCTCAAGAGATCTTCCCAACCTCAGCTTCCGGAGTACCTGGAATTACAGCCAGGCTCCAATGTGCCTTCTTCATTTTTTTTTTTTTTTTTTTTAAAGACATGGAGTCTCACTGTGTTCCTCAGGGGCTGGTCTTTAACTTCTGAGCTCAGGCAGTCCACGCACTTTGGCCTCCCAAAGTGCTGGGATTACAGGCCTGAGCCACCACGCCCGGCCTGAAACTTTCTTTTACAAGTTTGCCTTCCCTTGTACAGTTTATCTTCCAGATTAGTTTTCTAAGCAGTTGCTCTATCTCCTTTCAACAACAACTATTCCAAGTATAATGGGGATTTCGTTTATTGTATAAGTTAATGAGGGGATAACTGATATTTTTTCAATATTGCATTTTTCTTCTTTCTTTTTTTTTTACTTTAAGTTCAGGGATACGAGTGCAGAATGTGCAGGTTTGTTACATAGGTATACATATGCCATGGTGGTTTGCTGCACCAATCAACCCATCATCTAGGTTTTAAGCCCCACATGCATTAGCTATTTGTCCTGATGTTCTCCCTCCCCTCACCCCTGACCCCACTGACAGGCCTGGTGTGTGTTTTTCCCCTCCCTGTGTCCATGTGTTCTCATTGTTCAACTCCCACTTGTGAGTGACAACATGCAGTCTTTGGTTTTCCGTTCCTGTGTTAGTTTGCTGAAGATGATTGCTTAAAGCTTCATCCGTGTCCCTGCAAAGGACATGATCTCCTTCCTTTTCATGCCTGCATAGTATCCCATGGTGTATAGGTGCCACGTTTTATTTATCCAGTCTATCATTGATGGTCATTTGGGTTGATTCCATGTCTTTGCTATAGTGAATAGCACTGCAATGAACATATGTATGCATGTATCTTTAAAACAGAATGATTTATATTCCTTTGGGTATATACCCAGTAATGGGATTGCTGGGTCAAATGGTATTTCTGCTTCTAGATCTTTGAGGAATCACCACACTGTCTTTCACAATGGTTGAACTAACTTACATTCCCACCAACAGTGTAAAAGCATTCCTATTTCTCCAAACCTCATCAGCATCTGTTGTTTCTTGAAAAACTACTCTTCAAAGTATAATGGGGATTGCCTTTATTGCAAAAGCTAATGAGGGGATAATTGATACCTTTTCAATATTGCATTTTTCAGTATCTGAATAATCTTACAATATTTAACACATATTGAGTCATTCTTATAAGCCAGACACTTTCTAAAACCTTTCTATGCATTCTTTATTTAATATTTATCATAACACTATGAAGCAGGTTCTATTTTTTCCATTTTATAGATGATAAAAATACAAAGATCCAGTGATTCATCTCAGTTATCACAGCCAATAGGTCACTCTAGAAGAGAAGACAATGTAGAGTAAGAAAAGGAGAGGGTCAGCAGCCACACTAATACTTAATAATTGGAGGATAAGAACCCAGAGATTTAAGAGAAATAACCAGGATATTGTGGTGTCATGGAAGAGAGGAAAGAGGGTCAGAAAAGAGAGTGACGAACAGTGGTAATGCTGCAGGAAAGTGAAGTCTGATAAGGACCAATTCGATTTGGCAGGAAGGGGATTTTTAGTGACCTTGGTGACAGGAATATCAATGGAGCATTGGGACAAAATCCAAATATCAGTTATTTTTATGAGTGAATTCAACATTAGCAAGTAGAGACAGTAAGTGCAAAGTACACGTTCCAAAAGATGGGTGTGCAGAAAACATGGGACGGGGAGGCAAAGTTTAAAACGGATTTATAGCCAAATACTTTTTTTAACATGAAATACATGCCAAAAAAGAAAAAAAAAAAAAGGAACCAGAAAAACTGAAGGTATGAAACAGATAAGGATATTTGATGGAGCAAGCTTCCTGAGGAGGTGAGAAAAATGGGATCCATTTGTGTTACAAACAATCCAATTATACAATTTTAGTTATTTTTAAATGTACAATTAAATTGTTAGCAACTATAGTCACCCTATTGTGTTATCAAATACTAGTTCTTATTTATTCTTTCTAACTATTTAGAAGAAAAGATAATATCAAGTACTTAAATAAAGAGACGAATTGAAGAAACAGAGAAATGGAAAGGCTGCAAGACTCATCTACCAGCTTTGATAACAGAGTAAAGGGTCCAGCTGAACTGAAATCCAGCTAAATTCATTTGTAATGCTGCTAAAAAGCACAGTGGCATGATCTTTCCAGCAGCAAAAAGAGTGCTAGCACAGAAGCAGAGCTGGCAGACTACAGGATTACTTCAGGAATGAGATCTTTCAGAGTGGAAGGATAAGTAATAGGTGGAGGCCTTATAAGCAATGCTTAGAGACAATGGCAACTGAGGTAACTAATGAGGGAAGTTATGAACAGACAAGGAAAAAATGAGGTTTCATTGGATTAGAGGTATTTATGTGGTAGAGAAGCAGATGAAATGAGACTGCGGTTGAATTCAGACAGTGGGATATTGAAGTCTGTAAATATAAAAGAAAGAACTGATCAGGCTTGATCTAGGCTAAATTGGAACCATGGTGGAGATTGCAAGAAAATTCTTTGGTGTAGCCTAAGAAAACTATATAACGAATAGCTATTTAATAAAGTTCACCCCCACAAGTAGGTATTCAAGTAGATGAGGATCAATTCAGTGAAAGACTTGTAATGGTTAATTGTATGTGTCAACTTGACCTGGCTAAGAGATGCCCAGATAACTTGTAAAACATTATTTCTGGGTGTGTAGTGGGGGTGTTTCCAAAAGATATTACCATCTGAATCAGTAGGCTGAGTAAAGAAGATCTGCCCTCTCCAAAGCAGGTGAGCATCATCCAATCCTTTGGGAATCCAAACAGAACAAAAAGGTGGAAGAAGGGCAATTTTACTCTCTCTTCTTGAGCTAGGACATTTCTCTTCTCCTTCCCTCAGACATTAGTTCTTAGGCCTTTGGTCTCTGGGACTTATTCCAGTGGCACCCCCCAGTTTTCAGGCCTTTGGACTTGGATCAAGAGTTACATCATTGGCTTCCCTGGTTCTCAAGCCTTCGGACTCAGACTGAATTACAACACTTTGGCTTTTCTGGTTCTCCAGCTGGCAGATGGCATATCATGGGAGTGAATGTGAGCCAATTTTCCTAATAAATTACACAAACATATACACACACACCAATCCTACAGGTTCTGTTTCTTTGTAGAATTCTGACTAATATAGGACTAAATATATCTTTTTCCCTAAAGACTTCTAAGACACCCTCCAAGTTTTTTCTACTGTATTCTGTGAGCTAGAGAGAAGTAGAATAAAGGAGAAAAATCAATTTCCTGCTGTTCAGAGAAAGTAGAAAATTATGTAAAACATTTCCTCAAAAGATGTAGAATTTCATTACATGTAGCTTTACTCCACTTGGAGCCCTTCTGCTCACTGAGCATTTAAAAAAAGCAGGAATACAGATTTACACATATTAAATTTTGATAAGTGTCTTAAACATATAAGTACATATATCAAATAAAGAGTTGTATATTTGAATCTGGAACTCATCAGAGAACTCTGAGTTAGATATATAAATTGACATAATGAGGCACATTGAGCTATTTAGAGAGATAATAACACTTAGCAGGTAAGAGGAGATTATTATAAAAAAATAATAATAAAGGAATCAACAAGGACTAATCTCTGTGGCTCACTTAGCTCAGTAAATCTAAAAGAACAAGACCAAGAAAAAGCAGCCAGTGAGTAGAAGGAGAATCCAGAAAAGATGGTTACCTAGAAGGCCAAGAAGTATTTCTCTAAGAACAGAGTGATTAACTGAGTCATCTACTACTAAGATGATGACTGAGAGCTGGTTGTTAGTTTGGTGACATGAAAGTCACTGATGACCTTGATAAGAGAAATTTCAATGTGTTCAAGAGAAAATGCAAGGAGAAATAAATGCAGATTGAAAATGCAAGGGACATGTAAGGGATATGTATATATACATACATATATAAAATACATATTGTAATGTGTGTATCTGTGTGTGTGTATATGTGTGTATGTGTGTATATATATATATGTTCTATATTATTATAGAACATTTAAATGCTGTTGGGAATGACCCAGTAGATAGGGAAAGTTGTGACACCTTTCTACTCTCCTACTATCCTATAGAAAGTTAAGAAAAGGAGTTTGTTTCAAAATCTGTGTTTTCAGAACTTAATCCACATCAGTGCTAGGTACTCATGAAGTATCAGAATGAATCACTCATTAAATTTGCTTTATTACCCCTAGCTCCAGCACTTCAGATGTTGGTAATGGTATTGTAAACGGAGTATTTCTTAAGTATAGGTCTGTCATTTTTCTTTGCACATTTGAGCAATTGATTGACAGGCAGAAGAGTCCTTTTTTCTCCAAAACAGGCATTATGTGCCAGTAATCAACATGCATTCAACTGTGGGCTCCTTCTTGTAATTACTAATGCTCATTTCCAACTAGGATGTGAACAGTTGAAAAGTACTGACTTGATAAATATTTTCTATGGCTAGATTCACATCGAAGAATTTAGATTTCTTGGACTGCAAGTAACAAATTACCTTAAGAAAATAAAGAATTTATTGGCAGGATACTCAGTGCAGCACAGAATAGATGAGAATTCAAGAGAATAGGTATGAATAGAATGGAACTATGGTGGTGTGGAGTCCAGACAATAAGCATCACACACAATTTCATAAGGAAAATACCATTCAAATGAGTGAATTTTAATTTTTTTTTCCTATTTTTCCTTCAAAGTCCAGGAAGAGAGAGTCAGAGTAGCCTCCCTAGGGTAGGGCAGTGCACCTTGACTTGCAGTACAGTATTTTAAAACTACACTCAGTGGAAAAGTATAACTCCCCAAAAGGAATTTAGCACACTGCTATCAAATGAAAGAGAAATGGATGCAGGCAACCGAAAGGAGAAATGACCATGAGAGACCTCAGGCAAAAAATTTAATTAAGAATCATGACAGGTTTGAGTGTCCTTACCACGCTTTTAAAATTAAAAACAAAAACAACAAAATCCAGTGAGTGAAGTCATTGTACATGATGGCACATGAAAAAATTAGACCCTGTTGAAGATAAGATCCATCACAAAATCACTGACTACATTAAAGATGTGCATATATGTGTTACTGAGGTTTGCAATCATTGAATTGAGGTATACTTCCAGAATTATAGGGGAAACAAATATTATAAATTCTGGAAGTCATATAAGATAAAGCAATTATTTGATTAGTTTACTGGCATATATAAACTTACTTTATTCAAACCCTATAATTGCCTTCAGAAATTATTATATTTCATTTAAAGACAGATAAAGGTGTACTTTAAAAAACTGATTTGGAGTTCTGGAAGCAGCCCTGGTTCTAGTTAATTTATGTTCCTATTCGGAAATTAAGACAGCTGAAGCTTTTTGGCTTCTCCTCATTCAATTATCATCACTACAGAGAAGTAGAAATAGCAACAGAGCCTGACATTCAGGTAAGAGAGACGATATAAAAAAAAATTCTGTTCATGTCATAAATCACGGTGACACTACTAAGAAAAGAATGTGAACAATTCTGAGTAGTTGTCATCAATGACATCAATATTAATTTCAAAAATCATCTGTGGACTGAAACCTTTAGCTCTCTATAATATTTTTTCTTGTATCTTGCTATAAATAATGATTGCACAGATTCTGTGTATCACTCATGACAAGGAATGGCCAAAAAAGTACAAAGGGATTCATGTGCTGACCCCTTACTTTGGAGAACTTGGGTTGCCTTCCCAGGCAAATAATCACAAGGTACACAAGTCTGAAGAATCTCCAGGAAGCTTTCTATCAAATATATGTGTGGTGGCTTTCTTCCCATGAACTATACTTATATCTATAAATAAATGTATCTAGCCTCTCTGTAAAGAAGGAGAAGAGATATATGAATTAGGAGGATGAAGAGGTAGAGAACGGAGGCCCAGAGTTTGGATCAATAGCTGCCTGAAGCATTTTCACCATTAGCATCCCTAGGACATTTAGCGCTTTGGGAATATTTATTTGCCAATGTGTTTATTACAAAAACAAACCTCTCAAAATATCAGATCCAGACTTTTTTTTATCTCACCTGGCTTACTTATAGGGGGTAATCGAAGCTATCAGCACAAAAAGCTTGTTATTTCCTTAAACCCTTGATAGTTTTTGGCAAATGAAACCATAAGCTTAAAAATTCAAACCCATTAAGAAAAAAATTCAAAACAAAGAAATTTTAGAGAAATTTTTCTTTATCAAATGATTCTTTGGTTTGCAAAAGGGTAAACCCATACATTATATTATGTACTTTCCAAAAATAATCTGTATTTTTAAAATCTTCCCTAAAAAGCAGATTTTTGGTAAAGTACGGTTGATGTAAATATTCATGTGTAATTTCTTTGTTGTAGCATTAAAAATCATTTGTGAGGCCCAAAATATATACCAGGTTTGGGGGAAAAAATGTGAATTAATTCAATCTCTTACATGAAGAGCTTATATTAAAATTGGCATAAACAACCACAAAGTGGATTATAACATGATATACTGTTTTTAAAAATGTTCAAAGTGCTATGAAAGCATGAATGAAAAAGTGATTAATTCTTTCTAAAATTTCAGAGACAACTTCATAAGTGCCATTTTAAATAGACTTTTAAAGAATAAATAAGAATAAGTATGCCAAGTAGCAGAGTTTGATAAAGAAATTCAGGGCCCAGGAGAAAACAGAATGTATTTATTTGCAGAATCAGCAAATAATTGGGATTGCCTTGACTAAGGAATGCTGAGAGAGAAGTAATGAAAGGTATGTCTGCAAGAGTAGACTATCGGCAGATTTTGTGAGCGGAAATGTCATGCCAGTAAGTTTAGAGAGTCAACAAACAATTTTAAAGAGAGGAGTTGTGATGGTTAATTTTATGTGTCAATTTTACTAGACTAATGGATGTCCAGATAGCTGGTAAAAAAATACTTTCTGGATGTGCCTGTGAACGTATTTCCAGAGGGATTAGCATTTGAATTGATAATCTGAGTAAAGAAGATCTGCCTTAACCAATGTGAATGAGCGTCATCCAACCCACTGAGAACCCAAACAGAAGAAGAAGACAGATGTAAGGGCGAATTTGTTCTGTCTGTTTGGGTTGACACATCCATTCTACTGCCCTCAGACATCGGAGCTCCTGGCCTTTGGACTTGAGCTGAATTAATCCACTGGCTTTTCTGGTTCTCCAGCTTGCAGTATAAAGCTCATAGGACTTCTCATCCTTCATAATCACTTGAGCCAATTCCCATAATAATTTTTATGTATATAAACACACACATATATATAAAATCTCTTATTGGCTTTTTTCTGTAGAGCCCTGATATAGGAGTGATATAATCAGGCTAGTGATTTAAGAATGATAATTCTAGCTTAGTATGAGGGATAAAATGGAATCACTAGAATAATAGTGATTATAGTCACATAGGGCATGAAGGGGGAGAAGAGAATGCACTGTGGTTTGCAAGACCAACTTTACATAGCCACCTATTTCGAGACCTGAAAGCTAAGAATGGAATAGGTTTTTATATATTTAAATGGTTAAAAAATCAAATATATTCTATGACATGCAAAAATTATATAAAATTCAAGTTTCTATGTCCATAAAGTTTCACTGGAGCACAGCTATGTTCATTTGTATACATATTATCTATGATTGCATTCATACTACAATTGAGTAGAGACCATACGGCCCACAAAGCTTAAAATATTTACTACCTAGAACTTTACCAAAAAGATTGCTGACCCCTGATTTAGGGTGTGAACAAAACTGTGGATGGCTAGGTCCAATATGAGCTACATTCAGAAAGGTCCTACTACCATAAGTAAACAGCAAAACCTAAAAATATTAATGGCTGAGTTATTAACCTAGTTCAATTTCTGGTAACTAACAAAGATCCCAAATAAGGAAAAATATAACTATCAGACAATATTGGATAAACTGACAGTAAGCAGACAATCTCTCCTCCTTCTACTTACCACCACATTACCAAGTGAAATTATTTAAAACACACACACACATCCCACACGCACATTCATGTGTTCACAAAGACATGAAAAATTTGGAAAGCCCATATTGCACTGAAAACTTGAGAAGGGAACAAGCTTTGGAGAAAAAAATTTAAGGAATTTCTGACAGATATAGTGTCATAAATAAAAGATTTAAGGAAGTCAGGTGTGGCCGTAATTGGTGGGTTCTTGGTCTCAGTGACTTCAAAAATGAAGCCACAGACCTTCGCGATGAGTGTTACAGTTCTTAAAGATGGTGTGTCCATAGTTTGTTCCTTCAGACGTTCAGATGTGTCTGGAGCTTCTTCCTTCTGGTGGGTTCGTGGTCTTGCTGTCAAGAGTGAAGCTGCAGACTTTCACTTTCATGATGAGTGTTAAGCTCTTAAAGGCAGCATAGACCCAAAGAGTCAGCAGCAGCAAGATTTATTTCAAAGAGTGAAAGAGCAAAGTTCTCACAGTCTGGAATGTGACGCGGGTTGCCACTGCAGGCTCCTGCAACATGCTTTTATTCCTTTATCTGACCCCACTCACATCCTGTTGATTGGTCCATTTTACAGAGAGCTGATTGGTCTATTTTACAGAGAGCTGATTGGTCCGTTTTAACAGAGTGCTGATTGGTGCGTTTACAATCCTTGAGCTAGACACAGAGTGCTAGACAGAAAAGTTCTCCAAGTCTCCACTAGGTTAGCTAGATAGAGAGTTAGCTAGATACAGAGTACCAATTGGTGTATTTACAAACTTTGAGCTAGACACAGAGTACTGATTGGTGTATTTACAAACCCTGAGCTAGACACAGAGTGCTGATTGGTGTATTTACCATCCCCTAGCTGGACATAAATGTTCTCTAAGTCCCCATCTGGCTCAGGAGCCCAGCTGGCTTCACCTAGTGGATCCTGCACACGGGCTGCAGGCGGAGCTGCCGGCTCGTCCTGAGCTGCGCTTGTACTCTTCAGCCTTTGGGCGGTCCATGGGACTGGGCGCCATGGAGCAAGGGGCAGCGCCCATTGGGGAGGCTCGGGCGGCACGGTAGCCCACAGTAGAGGGGGAGCTCGGACATGGCAGGCAGCAGGTCCCGAGCCATGCCCCACGGGGAGGCAGCTAAGGCCCAGCAAGAATTTGAGTGCAGCACCGGCAGGCCGGCACTGCTGGGGGACCCGGCACAACCTCGGCAGCTGCTGGCCCAGGTGCTAAGCCCCACCGGCCGCTCCCCGTGTGGGGCCGCTGAGCCCGTGTCCGTGCCTGCTGGAACTTGCACTGGCCCGCCAGCGCCGCACGCAGCCCCGGTTCCCACCCGCACCTCTCCCACCACACTTCCCGGCAAGCAGAGGGAGGAGGCTCTGGCCTCAGCCGGCCCAGAGAGGGGCTCCCACGGTGCCGGTGCCGTGGCGGGCTGAAGGGCTCCTCAAGCGCCACCAGAGTGGACGCTGAGGTGGAGGAGGTGCTGAGAGTGAAGGCTGCTAGCACACTGTCACCTCTCACCAGGGAGGATCAATATGTAACTTCCATTCTGGAGAAAGTGGTTTCATTTGCCATGACAAAAGTAGAAGAGATATTTTGAGGAATAGGGATTAAAAGCTCAAGCTTTGATGTCAGCCAGTCCTGAGCTTTAATGCTATCATTGTAACTTTATTCATTAAATAAATATTTAATAAATACCAACTGTATACCAAGCAATTACATGATATTATACAAGCTTAAAATCTCTGAACCTGTTTCTTAAGCCCGTTTCTTAAATGGTACCTTACAGATCTATTGTGAAAATCAAATAACAACCACCACCACTACCACCATTAAAACAAAGACAACAACAACAACCAAAACACTTCTATTGTGCTTATGATGGGCTCAGCATTGCTTTAAGTATTTTATATACTAATTTATTTGAATTATAACACCATTTTACAGATAAGGAAACCAAAATACAGAGAAGTTAAGCAAATTGAACAATTTTCACAGCTTGTGAGGGAAGACCTGTGATTGGAAATCAGATACTCTGTATTCATAGTTCATGCTCTTAACCACTGTTTTATTATCTCTCCAAATAAGATAAAGTATGGAAAGTATCATGATGTCTGTGTTTCTGTTGTTCAATAAAAAACGGCAGCCGGGCTTGATGGCTCACGCCTGTAATCCCAGCACTTTGGGAGGCCAAGGCCAGCGGATCAGGAGGCGGGCAGATCAGGAGGTCAGGTTAACCGTCCTGGCTAACGCGGTAAAACCCGTCCCTACTAAAAATAGAAAAAATTAGCCGGGCTTGGTGGCGGGTGCCTTTAGTCCCACCTACTCAGGAGTCTGAGGCAGGAGAACGGCGTGAACCCGGGAGGTGGAGCTTGCAGTGAGCTGAGATCACACCACTGCACTCCAGCCTGGGCGACAGAGTGAGACTCCGTCTCAAGAAAAAAAAAAAAAAAAAAAGGCTATAACTACATTTTATGGAAATCACTTAAAACTTCAATATAAAGTAAGGACTACCAAGTGGGCGGAATGGAAGACAGATGGAAATTATTTCATTTTTAAAACCTTTTTGCAGATTAATGACTTTCAGAAGAAGCTCTTCCAGGAGACACAAGGAAAAGAAAAACCATACCATACAAAAACCACATGGCAAGGAAACAGGGCTGCTTCTGACTGTGGTGCAGCTCCTCCCTGAGGCAGTAAGCTACTCTCCTAGGAAGGATGTCAGCCAGAGCCACACATGTGCCCATAATGAAGGTTAGATACAAAAGTAAATTAGATAGGAAAGCTAATGGCAGGTACTATAATACCAACAAACACAGGCTTGAACAGAGAAAATATTCCTTTGCTGTAACTACACAAGCCCTGTCTCTACGCCCCTATGCTGCTGAATCACTGAGCTGGTATAACATATATCAACCAACCCTCCCATGTGATGTGATGTGATGCCATGCGATGCAATGTGATGTGATGTGATGTGATGTGATGTGATCTCAGAAAGATGACATTAACAGAATGAAAGCAGACAGGAAGGGAGTCCTAAAATAATCTAACTGTAAAGTTTGCTGGAAAATACTAGTCATCTATATTTTAAAATGAGTAAAGAAGGAAAACAGGTCTTATGAAAAGATTTACCATCTAAAAGGAGTTTTGCACTATCTTTGAAATTAAAGATGAAGAGATGAAAGGAATTGACTGAATTAAAGGAAAAACATTAAGAAAATAATGCCACAGGATAATAGTAAAGAGTTTTGAAAAGATTTTCCCCTGCCTAACACTACACGTCAATATACATTTCCAATAGAGCAATAATTTAAATGAAAAATATAGTGCAATAAACTATGTAGAATAGAATACAGGTGTGACTATATGATTTGGAGTGGGAAAAACTTTCTCAACTAATAATAAAACACTAAAATACTGTAAGGAAAAAATATTAATATATTTGATCTTACTGAAAAGCAAACAGCAAACTGAGAAAATCTATATGGCAAGAGAGAAGCAGGAGTGCATGGTGCTTGTAGATATTGATCACAACCTGATATCCCAGTCATAAATCCTCCCAGAGTCACTCAAACTCAGAATAGTGTATAAATAGGGGAAAGACCACATAGCCTATTCCTTAGTTTCAAAATTCATGAAATACTTTTGCTAAATCCACTCTTCAATTTTTGCACTCTGGACTTTGCCTGCTACCTAGAATGTCAGAGTATTATCTTGCTTCTCTCATCTGAGTTAATCTTTCAGAATTTAGGTCCTAATTTTCTACCTCCTCCTACAACTTCTGTCTGATTTAGTCATCTTGCTTGCTTGTATCTATCACACCAATAGTTTTATTCTAACAAGGAAATCTTATAAAGCTCTTTCTCAAATCTCTAAACAATTTCAGGGTGCCAGGAAATAAAAACTCAGAACATTCATCTTCCTTAAATACTACTTTTCATGACCTCTCCTTACTTTAATTAGTTCAATACTATTTCCTGTCATATTATGAATTATCATCCCACAGCATTCAAAGTATCCTATAGTTTATATACTTCTAGTCTCTAACCATATTTCCTGTTCTCCTTCACTCAGAAATGTCCAAGAGCCTGCATGCATATCTTTCAAAATGAATGAGTTTATATCAACCTTTCCTAATTTGAAAATTCCATGTTCTTTGTACAAGATTATTATGACTTCACTGTAGTTATAAAAGTTTAGGGGAATAAAAACTGTATGTTCATCAAAAGGGGACTAGTTAAAATGTATGGTCTGAATACTTAATGGAGCATTAAGCAGCTGTTAAAGCAAAAAAGATAAATTATTTATTAGCTTGACTATAAAAATCTCCAAAGGATATTATAAAAAAGCAATGTGGAAAATGATATGTATGGTATGTATGCAACACTTGCATTACAAAAAGAAAGGTGTATGATTAAATTTATCTATTTATATATGCATAAAATGTCATTACAAGAAATAAAAAGAAAGACCAATAACTATTTATCCATGGCAAGAACACTTGGGTGGCTGAGAGACAGGCGGTCAGTTAGATAGGCTTTATAATATGCATTTTTGTATTTATCTTTTTAATTTTGAAAAGTCTAACTGTAGTATTTATTTTGAAGTTAAAGAAATAAAAGCTTCATGATCTACTTTGAGAAATCTGTTTCTTCTGTGGCCTTTCATCACATTTTGTTTTAATAAAAGCTTTTTAATTCTGTATCAGAGTTTAATCTTTATGAAGACATTTTAATCCATGATGAAAACCCAAATTGAAGTCAAAATTCACCTTCTTGTGGGGATCTCATAAGCTGGCCGGTATGTAGACAATGCTAACTGTACACAGTTTAATCATGACCTGATTCATTGTCCATGTATTTTAACATTAATTTCAGAAACATTAAAATGTAAAATAATAAGTTATTGTTATAATAAACAGAGAATCTTTAAGGCCCAGCCAACTCTCAATGCAATTAGATTTTCACTTACCTCGTTGATCTTCTTTACTTGTTTTTCTGTAAATGTATTTAAAGTATTTATTACACAATTTGGAGTTTGGTTATAATAAACATCATTTGCTTAACACTTATTTCAACCCTGCATGGATGTTGGGTAGTATTTTCCTATTTTGCAGATAAGTAAACTGAGGTCCAGTAACTGGTTAAGCAATTAAAAGGATTCAAAATCAGATCCGTCTGACTCCAGAGCCTTAGTGCTTCCACTAAATTATATTGTATTTTACACAATTTCTAATTATTTAATTAGCTAACTTTACAACAAATCAGCAGTAAATTATTTGCAGATGAGAAAATTGTGTTCAGTTTTGTCCAATCACAAACCTCGGAACTCAGTAAAAGGCTTTCAGACAATGAAGGCATTTTTCATAGAAAATAATGACATTTAGGAAAAGAGTCGCTTGACACACACTTATAATTGGAATATGAAAATGCACTTCTAGACTTAAAATATGCAATTTTATTTATTTACTGTAATAATCATTTTAGTGCCACAGTATTTTTAAATGGAAATATTTACAAGAGTTTATAATATTTATAATTCCTAAATAGTTAATATCAGATTATACTATATCTATGTTTCTAGATTTAATATTGACCAAAGCACCTATTCACGGTCAATTCGATGATTTAAGATGAAGAGTCATGTGAAATGATAGTTGTTGTTCCAAGGTTTCAAAGCTTAAACTTTCTTTAACATGCAGAGTTTCTCTGAACATTTTGTATTTTACAGACCAAACAAACTGATTCAGATAAGATGCTAGCTATTCTCTGGGGGAACTCCTGGAAGCAATGGTGTGTGATACAGTTCTGCTTACTTTTGATGAATTCCTCCACGAAAAACATGTTTTCTGTGTGTTTCATGTGGTTGATACCACCAGGGAGCAATTCCACTGTCACTGATGAATGCTAGCAAGGTCAGACCTTGTCAGTGCAAATGAAAGTCTTGTGATTAGTATTCTGTACCTTCTTACTAATGAACCTTCTAATCATGAAATCTGTCTGTATTTATAATCTTCTTCTAGCTGCTAAGTGCCCTTGAAAGGTTAGATAAATGGGAAATAATACTATTGGTTTGGTGTTCTTTTCTTGCATAATGTCTTTCAAGTTTAGTGTTCGACTTGCTGTTTGTGACTCTTATGGTTAACACTATAACAATGACAACCTTGCAACCTTGGTTATAGAATTTCAACATGTAAAATAAGTTACAAACATACAAAAACATTTATAATAAGAAATATTTGTGGGAACATTCAGGTTTCTTGGGGAATATTTTGACAGTAGAAAAATACATAACAGTATTTGTAGCAGACTTTGCTAGAAGAAAAAATTACAAGTAAAAAATTTTGCACTAACCAAGAATGGTAAAAGAGTGATTTTTGACATCAATGTTTAAGGAAAATTTATTCAACATAACCTGAGTAGCTTTTGGCGTAAACTAAAAACTGTATATATACATTTTTAACAGTATGGGGATTTACTTATGATTGCTATAGATAATTATATTTCCCTAAAACTGAGTACAGTCTATCTGAATTTATACATTCATTTTTCTCTTAGTTTTGGTAGAGGAGGTACTCTACTCACTGTTAATAAAGTGTAAGTAATTCCATGATGTAAGCCAGGTATCAGCAAACTTTCTTTAAAGGCTCAGACAGTAAATATTTTAGGCTTTGTGAACCATAGACTCTCTAATACAGTTACTCAACCTCAGCCATTGTAGCACAAAAGGAATTGTAGACAATATGTAAGTGAATGTGACTATATTGCATTAAAATGTTACTTATAGACACTGAATTTTGAATTTTATGTAATTCTCATGTGTCATGAAATGGTATTCTTCCTTTTATCTTTTTTTCAATCACTTAATTATCTAAAATAATTCTCGAAACTTCTTCCAGGAAACTGTAGTAGACAGGCTTTTCCCATTCTTTCTTCTAATGATAACTAGAAACCTTGGACATTTTATATAAAATAAATATACGGAGACTCTAAAAGATAGTGAGAAGAAAGCAGACCATCTACACGACTCAGGGCACAAGAAATGACATAGTGGTAAGCTCCTTGGGTTTTCTTTTGGACTCGTATGACTTGGAACTGAAGAAGTCAGCAACCCAGAAATGCCAATGAATACAGACAAAAAATAAAAATAAATAAATAAAATCCTGCTCTCTTTTAGCAAAAGGACCAGGAAAGGGGCAACCCAGTAATACAGAAAACTTGCATACTGTAACTGTTCTACTCCAGCTAAACACCACAGAAAGAACTGTGTCCCTACCTCTGCCTATGCCAGCATAGGCTGAGTGGGTTGTCACCCTTACCAGGCTCTAACAAGTTACCCTAACGTTCCTGCTGTGGTGTCAGAGAGACTGAGTAGATACTGGGACTTTCATCTCTATCAGGCGGCAACAAGGCTCCTCCCATACTTCCAGTGTAGACTACTTGGGGAGCCTGAATTTCCTGGCATACCCAACAGTTATGAAGTACCCCTCCCCACTATGGTGGTGTCATAGGAGCCCTCCTGGAAAGTTAGAACTTTTGCCCCCAACCAATGTCAGTAAGGACATATCCCCCAAGTGTGGTGACAGTGGAAGGAACATGGGAGCAATAATAAAGCATTCCTTTTTCTCTTATCAAGAAAAGTATCAGTGGACGTCACAGAGGACACCCACTCTTAGGTGTCAGCATAGATCATGTAAGGAACCTGCCCTTCTTCTCCCTGACCTGCCAGTAGCAAGGAACATCCATCCCTTTCCCATGCTGGAGCAGTGTCAGAGGAAATCAGCTAGTACAGAAAGCTTAAATAGACCCGGGGACCCTTAACACAACATGCAAAATTTCATGTTTCAGTAAAAAATTACTCAAAACAGCAAAACGCAAAAATATCTCAAGGTGAATGGAAAAAAAAAGAAAAGACAATCCGTAGATGTCAATACCAAGGTGATAAAGATGTTAGAGTGAATTATATAACAAATAAGCTTTTAATATCTGTCTTTTTTTTTTAAGAGATGGGATCTACCTTTGCCTCCCAGGCTGGAATGCAGTGGCTATTCACAGGCACAAGCATAGTATACCGTTACCTCAAACTCCTGGGCTCAAGTGATCCTTTGACCTCAGCCTCGTGAGTATCTGGGACTACAGATGCACACCATTGTGCCCAGCTAACAAAGATTTTAAAGCAGCCATCATAGAAATGCTTCCATGAGCAATTACAAATATTCTTGAAGTGAAAAAAAATTTTAAAGCCTCTTAAAGAAATAGAAAGTCTCAGAAAAGAAGTATACAAAAGAACCAAATAAAAAAAGTTAGAACTACAAATATGATAACCTAAATAAACAGACAAACAAACTTCAGTAGCTAAGTTTGACAGCAGCCTGGAGGGAACAGAGGAAAGAAGCAGTGATATAAAAGATAGAACAATAGAAATTGCCCAATCTGAGCAACATAAAGAAAATAGAAGGAAAAAAATACATTAAGCATAAGGAATCTGTGGGACTATAACAAAAATATCTACCGTTTGTGTGATTAGAGTCTTTGAAAGAGAGGGGATGTAGATGAGACAAAAAAAAAAAAAAAAAGAGAAAAAACTATTTGAAGAAATAATGGCTGTAAGCTTCACCATTTGGAAAAAGACATAAAACTACAGATTCAAGAAGGTGAACAAATTCCAAACAGAATATACTCAAATAAATACACCAAGAAAATTATCACGAAAGTTTTGAAAATTAAAGACAAAGAAAAAATCTTGAAATCAATGAAAGGGAAATTACACCCTACCTGTAAGTAAAAATCTATTTTTATGACAGAGATTTCCCATCAGAAACTGTGGCGGTGAAAAGCAAATAAGAAAACACTTTTCAAGTTCAGAAAGAAAATTGTCAACACCAAATCTTATATTCAGAAAATATATATGTTTTAAGGATGAAACAGATATCAAGACATTCTAAGGTAAAGAAAAATGAAGATAATTTGCTGCCAGCAGATCTACATGAAATAAAAATTGCTTATGGAAAGAAAAAACCTGTACCAGCCACTGCAAAAACATACCAAATTGTAAAGACCATCGACACTTTGAAGAAACTGCATCAACTAATGCGCAAAATAACCAGCTAGCATTATAATGATAGGATCAAATTCACACATAACAATATTAACCTTAAAAGTAAACAGGCTAAATGCCCCATATAAAAGACACAGACTGGCAAATTGGATAAAGAGTCAAGACCCATTGGTGTGCTGTATTCAGGAGACACAACTCACGTGCAAAGACACACTGGCTTAAAATAAAGAGATGGAGGAATATTTGCCAAACAAATGGAAAGAAAAAAAAAAAAAAAGCAGGGGTTGCAATCCTAGTCTCTGATAAAACAGACTTTAAACTAAAAAGATCAAAAAAGACAAAGAAGGCCATTATGTAATAGTAAAGACATCAATGCAACAAGAAGAGCTAACTATCCTAAATATATATGCACACAATACATGAGCACCAAGATTCATAAAGCAAATTCTTGGAGACCTACAAAGAGACTGAGACCCCCACACAATAATAGTGGGAGACTTTAACACCCCACTGTCAATATTAGACAGATCAACGAGTCAGAAAATTAACAAGGATATTCAGGACTTGAACTCAGTTCTAGACCAAGCAAACCTACAGACATCTACAGAACTCTCCACCCCAAATCAACAAAATATACATTCTTCTCAGCACCACATCACACTTATTCTAAAACTGATGAGATAATTGAAAGTAAAATACTCCTCAGCAAATGCAAAAGAACGGAAATCATAACAGTCTCTCAGAGCACCATGCAATCAAATTAGAACTCAAGATTAAGAAACTCACTGAAAACCATACAACTACATGGAAACTGAAAACTTCTTCCTGAATGACTACTTGGTAAATAATGAAATTAAGGCAGACATAAATAAGTTCTTGGAAACCAATGAGAACAAAAATACAACATATCAGAATCTCTGGGACACTGCTAAAGTAGTGTTTAGAGGGAAATTTATAGCACTAAATGCCCACAGGAGAAAGTGGGAAAGATCTAAAACTGACACTCTAACATCACAATTAAAAGAACTAGAGAAGCAAGAGCAAACAAATTCAAAAGTTAGCAAAAGACAAGAAATAACTAAGATCAGAGCAGAACTGAAGGTGATAGAGACATGAAAAACCCTTCAAACAATCAATGAATCCAGGAGCTGTTTTTTTTAAAACAAAATAGATCGACTGCTAGCCTGACTAATGAAGAAGAAAAGAGAGAAGAATCAAATGGATGCAATAAAAAATGATAAAGGAGATATCATCACTGATACCACAGAAATACAAACTACCATCAGAGAATACTATAAACACCTCTATGCAAATAAATTAGAAAATCCAGAAGAAATGGATAAATTCCTGGATACATACACCCTCCCAAGACTAAACAAGGAAGAAATTGAATCCCTGAATAGACCAATAACAATTTCTGAAATCGAGGCAGTAATAAATAACCTACCAACCAAAAAAAGTGCAGGAACAGACTTATTCACAGCCGAATTCTACCAGAGGTACAAAGAGGAGTTGGTACCATTCCTTCTGAAACTATTCCAAACAATAGAAAAAGAGGGACTCCTCCCTAACTCATTTTATGAGGCCAGCATCATCCTGATACAAAACGTGGCAGAGACACAACAACAAAAGAAAACTTCAGGCCATTATCTCTGATGAACATCAGTGCAAAAACCCTCAATAAAATACTGGCAAACTGGTTCCAGAAGCACATCAAAAAGCTTATCCACCACAATCAAGTTGGATTTCATCCCTGGGATGCAAGGCTGGTTCAACATATGCAAATCAATAAACGTAATCCGTCACATAAACAGAACCAATGACAAAAACCACATGATTATCTCAAAAGATGCAGAAAAGGCCTTTGATAAAATTCAACACCCCTTCATGCTAAAAAAAAACTCTCAATTAACCAGGTATTTATGGAACGTATCTCAAAACCATAAGAGCTATTTATGACAAACCCACAGCCAATATCACACTGAATGGGCAACAGCTGGAAGCATTCCCTTTGAAAACCGGCACAAGACAAAAATGTCCTCTTTCATCACTCTTAATCAACAGAGTTCTGCCCAGGGCAATCAGGCAAGAAAAAGAAATAAAGAGTATTCAAATAGGAAGAGAGGAAGTCAAATTGTCTCTGTTTGCAGACGACATAAGTGTATATTTAGTAAACCCCATCGTCTCAGCCCAAAATCTCCTTAACCTGATAAGCAACTTCAGCAAAGTCTTAGGATACAAAATCAATGTGCAAAAATCACAAGCATTCCTATACACCAATGAGACAAACAGAGAGCCAAATCATGAGTGAACTCCCATTCAAAATTGCTACAAACAGAATAAAATACCTAGGAATACAATTTGCAAGGGATGTGAAGGATCTCTTCCAGGAGAATTACAAACCACACTCAAGGAAATAAGAAACGACACAAAAAATGGAAAACATTCCATGCTCACGGATGGGAAGAATCAATACCATGAAAATGGCCATAGTGCCCAAAGCAATGTATAGATTCAATGCTATCCCCATCAAGCTACCATTGACTTTATTCAGAGACTTAGAAAAAAAACTACTTTAAAAGAAGAGCCCCATATAGCCAAGACAATCCTAAGCAAAAAGAACAAAGCTGGAGGCATCATACTACCTGACTTCAAACTATACTACAAGGCACAGTCACCAAAACAGCATGGTACTGGTACCAAAACAGATATATAGACCAACAGAACAGGACAGAGGCCTCAGAAATAACACCACACATCTACAACCATCTGAACTTTGACAAACCTGACAAAAACAAGCATTAGGGAAAGAATTCCTTTTTTAATAAATGGTGTTGGAAAAACTCACTAGGCATATGCAGAAAACTGCAACTGGTCTTCTTCCTTACACCTTATATAAAAATTAACTCAAGATGGATTAAAGACTGAAATGTATGACCTAAAACCGTAAAAACCCTAGAATAAAACCTAGAGAATACCATTCAGGATGTAGACATGGGCAAAGACTTCATGACTAAAACATCAAAAGCAATGCCAACAAAAGCCAAAATTGACAAATAGGATCTAATTAAAGTAAAGAGCTTCTGCACAGCCAAATAAACTATCATCAGAGTGAACAGGCAACCTACAGAATGGGAGGAAAGTTTTACAATCTATCCATCTGACAAAGGGCTAATATCCAGAATCTACAAGGAGCTTACAAAAGAAAAACAAACAACCCCATCAAAAAGTGGGTGAAGGATATGAACGGGCACTTCTCAAAGTAAGACATTTATAAGGCCAACAAACATATGAAAAAAGCTCATCATCAATGGTCATTAGAGAAATCCAAATCAAAACTACAATGAGATACCATCTTATGCCAGTAACAATGGTGATCATTGAAAAGTCAGGAAACAACAGATGCTGGAGAGTATGTGGAGAAATAGGAACACTTTTACACTGTTGGTGGGAATATAAATTAGTTCAACCATTGTAGAAGACAATGTGGTGATTCCTCAAGGATCTAGAACCAGAAATACCATTTGACCCAGCAATCCCATTACTGGGTATGTACTCAAAGGATTATACATCATTCTACTATAAAGACACATGCACAGATATGTTTACTGCAGCACTGTTCACAACAGCAAAGACTTGGAACCAAACCAAATGCTCATCAATGATAGACTGGATAAAGAAGTGGCACATATACACCACGGAATACTATGCAGCCATAAAAGTGGGTAAGTTAATGTCCTTTGCAGGGACATGCATGAAGCTGGAAACCACCATTCTCAGCAAACTAACACAGGAACAGAAAACCAAACACTGCATGTTCCCACTCATAAATGGGAGTTGAAGAATGAGAACACATGAACACAGAGAGGGGAACATCACACACCGGCACCTGTCAGGGGGTGGGGGTATGGGAAGGGATAGCATTAGAAGAAATACCTGATGAAGATGACGGGTTGATGGGTGCAGCAAACCACCACGGTATGTGTATACCTATGTAGGAAACCTGCGTGTTCTGCCCATGTATCCCAGAACTTAAAGTATAATAAAAAAAAAAAAGTTCTCTAAACATAAAGGAAACTATAAAGAAAGGACCTTTGGAACATCAAATAAAGAAAGACATAGTAAGCAAAAATACAAGTGAAGACAATAGATTTTTCTTCTCCTCTTGAGTTTCCTAAATTATATTTAATGATTGAAGCAAAAATTATAACACTGATGTTGTTCTATGTGAATGTAGAGGAGATATTTGAGATAACTATATGATAAATGGGGGAGACTAAAGGGGCATAAAGGAAGGTAAAGTTTATACACTTCATTCTAATTGGCAAAATTATGACACAAATAGACTATGATAGATATTATATATAATTACAAATTATAATTATTTATAATTTTTATAAAAATATATAGTAAGTTATTTAGAGCAACCATTAAAAAGCTTTACAGTGCTTGCTTCGGCAGCACATATACTAAAATTGGAACGATACAGAGAAGATTAGCATGGCCCCTGTGCAAGGATGACACGCAAATTCATGAAGTGTTCCATATTTTTATGGAACCAAAAAGAGCCCCCATCTCCAAGACAATCCTAAGTCAAAAGGACAAAGCTGGAGGCATCACGCTACCTGACTTCAAACTATACTACAAAGCTACAGTAACCAAAACAGCATGGTACTGGTACCAAAACAGAGATATAGACCAATGGAACAGAACAGAGTCCTCAGAAATAATACCACACATCTACAGCCATCTGATCTTTGATAAACCTGAGAAAAACAAGAAATGGGGAAAGGATTCCCTATTTAATAAACAGTGCTGGGAAAATTGGCTAGCCATAAGTAGAAAGCTGAAACTGGATCCTTTCCTTACTCCTTATACGAAAATTAATTCAAGATGGATTAGAGACTTAAATGTTAGACCTAATACCATAAAAACCCTAGAAGAAAACCTAGGTAATACCATTCAGGACATAGGCATGGGCAAGGACTTCATGTCTAAAACACCAAAAGCAACAGCAACAAAAGCTAAAATCTACAAATGGGATCTAATTAAACTAAAGAGCTTCTGCACAGCAAAAGAAACTACCATCAGAGTGAACAGGCAACCTACAGAATGGGAGAACATTTTTGCAATCTACTCATCTGACAAAGGGCTAATATCCAGAACCTACAAAGAACTCAAACAAATTTACAAGAAAAAAACAAACAACCCCATCAAAAAGTGGGCAAAGGATATGAACAGACATTTCTCAAAAGAGGACATTCATACAGCCAACAGACACATGAAAAAATGCTCATCATCACTGGACATCAGAGAAATGCAAATCAAAACCACAATGAGATACCATCTCACACCAGTTAGAATGGCAATCATTAAAAAGTCAGGAAACAACAGGTGCTGGAGAGGATGTGGAGAAATAGGAACACTTTTACACTGTTGGTGGGATTGTAAACTAGTTCAACCATTATGGAAAACAGTATGGCGATTCCTCAAGGATCTAGAACTAGAAGTACCATATGACCCAGCCATCCCATTACTGGGTATATACCCAAAGGATTATAAATCATACTGCTATAAAGACACATGCACACGTATGTTTATTGCAGCACTATTCACAATAGCAAAGACTTGGAATCAACCCAAATGTCCATCAGTGACAGACTGGATTAAGAAAACGTGGCACATATACACCATGGAATACTATGCAGCCATAAAAAAGGATGAGTTTGTGTCCTTTGTAGGAACATGGAGGCAGCTGGAAACCATCATTCTTAGCAAACTATCACAGGAACAGAAAACCAAACACTGCATGTTCTCACTCATAGGTGGGAACTGAACAATGAGATCACTTGGACTTGGGAAGGGGAACATCACACACCGGGGCCTATCACGGGGAGGGGGGAGGGGGGAGGGATTGCACTGGGAGTTATACCTGATGTAATGATGGGTGCTGACGAGTTGATGGGTGCAGCACACCAACATGGCACAAGTATACATATGTAACAAACCTGCACGTTACGCACATGTACCCTAGAACTTAAAGTATTAAAAAAAAAAAAAAAAAAAGCTTTACAAAGGGATACACTAGAAAACATTATAGAGATATTAAAATGGATATATCAAAACTAGAATTCAGAAAAAAGAAAATAGGGAAATTAAAATCAAGAAAACAAACAGAAAACAAAAAATAAAACTGCAGATGTTATCCCTAACATATCAATAATTATATTATTTGTAAGTGGGTAAAATATATCAATTAAAAGACAGATTTACAAAGTAGATTTTAAAACATGACCTAACTATATGCTGTCTATAAGAAACCCACACAAACTATGACAATATAGACAGATTGAAAGTAAAATGATACTAAGAGATATATCATTTAAACACTGACTAATATTAATAGTAAGTAAGGTCAACTTTACAGCAAAGAAAATTACCAGACAGAAAGAAACATTTTACAAAGCAAGAATATATTGCATTCCTAAATGGGTATGTCCCCAAGATCAGAACTGCAAAATATATGAAGCAAACATTGATAGAACTTAAAAGACAAATAGACAAGACAAATAATTAGAGTTGAGAATTTTAATTTTTGATATTTTAATATCAAAATTTGATATAAATATTAGACAAAAAATTTGGAAAGAATCTAGAAGAAACTCAACAACATGATGAAACAATATAATCTAATCGACTTTTATAGAACACTCCACCTAACGGCAGAATACACATTATTCTCAAGCTTGCATGGAAGATGTACCCGGATAGACTATAACCTGAGCTATAAAAAAATCTTAGTACATTTTGAGAATTAAAATTATATAGAGCTTGATATCCCTGGAACTGACAGAATATGCAAATGGACAACTGACAAGTAAGTAAGGAATGCATCTATCCAAGGCAATACTGTTCTATACATAAGTACACAGAAGACTAGGATGTGAAGACACCAAAAGAAAGACACTTTTCACAGTTCAATATATTTCTTATGATTTCTTTCTATGTTTTTGTTCTTTTGTGATATAATTTTTTCTATTTTTACAATAGCTGGTGAATTTTTTTTTTTTTTTTTTTTTTTTTTTTGAGACAGTTTCGCTCTTGTTGCTCAGGCTGGAGTGCAGTGGCATGATCTCAGCTCCCTGCAACCTCTGCCCCCCAGGTTCAAACGATTTTCCTGCCTCAGCCTCCCAAGTAGCTGGGATTATAGGCATGCTCCACCACGCCAGCTAATTTTGTATTTTTAGTAGAGATGGGGTTTCTCCATGTTGGTCAGGCTGGTCTCAAACTCCTGACCTCAAGTGATCTGCCTGCTTTGGCCTCCCAAAGTGCTGGGATAACAGGTATGAGCCACCATACTCTGTCTAGTTGGTGGTTTTTTTACTAACATGTAGGGTAAACATATACAATCATGTACTTAACTGTAAAGAGATTTCACATTTAAGAAAAAAAGATCGTACTTTCAAAAATATTTAAGGCAAGAAAAATGTAAAGGGAAAAAAGAAGAATAATAAGATCAAAGCAATATTGTCTACAATATTGAGATAAGTATAATGATATCCATATAAATAAGCATATTACGAAAATATCAATTGATTAACATTAATATTAGTTCACATCTGTTGGGAAATTGGGGATCATTTTATTTGTCTTCATTTGTTTCTGTGTTTCCACATTCTTATGGAATTGGAATGTAAACTTATTTTAAAAAATCTATACAGTTTGTTCTCTGACAATAAAATCAAACTATAAATCAAGAACAGAAAGGTAACAGGAAAATGTCCAAACCCTCGGACACTTCAAACACATGCTTCTAAATAATCCATGGAGGAAAAAGGAAGTCTCAAAAAATTTTAAGAGCACATTAAACTCAGTGAAAAGTGAAAATACAACATATAGATATTTGTAGGACACAGTGAAAGTAGTGCTGAGAGGAAAATTAATAGCACTAAATGCATTCATTAGAGAAGATAAGTCTCAAATCCATAATTGAAGCTACTGTCTCAAGAACCTAGAGAAAGAAGACCAAAAAAATACAAAGCAATCAGAAAGAAGAAAATAATAAAGAGCAGAAATCAATAAAATTGAAAACAAAATAGAGAAAATCAGTGAAAGGAGAGCTGATCCTTTCAAATAATCAATAAAATTGATGAACCTCTGCCAAAATGACATGCATTTAAAAAGAGAGAAAAGACGAATTATGAATATCAGAAATGAAAGACAAGTCGTCGCCACTGATCCCATGGACAATAAAAAGGAATACTATGAACAACTGTGTCTACAAATTTGGTAACTTAAACGAAATGGACCAATTCTTTTAGCGACACCAACTACAAAATTTACGTAAGAAATAATAAATAACTGGAATGTCTATTGTCTAAATGTTTGTGTCTCCCCCAAAAAATTCATATATTCAAACCTAATACCTACAGTAATAAAATTAAGAGGTGGGGCCCTTGTGAATGGGATTAGTGATCTTATAAAGAGGTTGAAGGGAGCTGCCTTGCCCCTTTCACCATGTGAGGATGCTGCAAGAAGATGCCATCTTTGAGAAAGAGGCTCTCACCAGATATCAGACTTCCCAGCCTCCAGATCTGTAAGAAACAAATTTCTATTGTTTATATATACCCAGGTTAAATTAATTTGTTATGACAGCCAGAATGGTCTGAGAAAGGCCAATATGTGATAAAGAAATTGAATCAATAGTTAGTAATCAATATAATTAATGATCTTCTGAAATAAAAGCACTGTGTTCTGGTTTTTTTTTTTTTTCTGGTAATTTCCACCAAACATCTGAGGAATAAATGATCCAAACTCTCTACAATCTCTGCCAGAAAATAGAAGCAAAGAGAGTATTTGCTGACTCATTCAAGGTCAGCATTGCCCTAATGCCTAAAACAGGTAAAGAAATTATAAAAAAGAAAAACTACGGGCCAATGTTTCTCCTGAACATAAATGCAAAAAATATCAATAAAATACTAGCAAGTTGAATTCTTAAAAATTCTTTTAAAAAAGCTTAAAGAGAATTATATACCACGACAAAATGAGATTTATTTCAGGTATGCAAGGCTGGTTCAACATTAGAAAATCAACGTAATCCACCATATCAACAGGCTTACAGAAGAAAAATCATATTGTTAGACGCATAAAAACCCTTTGAAAAAAGTTAACTCCCATATATGATAGAAATTCTTAGAAAAATAGGGATAGAGGGGAACTTCTTTAACTTGATAAAGAGCATTACAAGCAAACCCCACAGCGAGCATTATTTTTAATAGGGAAAGACAGAATATTTTCATCCTAAGATTACGGAAATGTCAAGAATGTGCACTCCTCACCTCTCTTATTCAACATGGTACTGAAAGTTTTAGCCAGTGCAATAAGGCAATAAAAGCCAGCCAGGTGCAGTGGCTTACACCTATAAATCCAGCTCTTTGGGAGGCCGAGGCGGTTGGATCACGAGCTGGTCAGGAGTTTGAGACCAGCCTGGCCAACACGGTGAAACCCTGTCTGTACTAAAAATACAAAAAATTAGCTGGGCATGGTGGCACATGCCTGTAGTCCCAGGTATTCAGGAGACTGAGGCAGGAGAATCGCTTGAACTTGGGAGGCGGAGGTTGCAGTGAGCCAAGATTGTGCCACTGCACTCCAGCCTGGGTGACAGAGCAAGACTCCATCTCAAAAAAAAAAAAAAAAAAAAAAGGAAATAAAAGCCATATAGATCATAACTACATGGTGGGTACAGGGCTACTTCTCTAGTTCACTCCACAATATGTATGGCTAATAATCACAGTCTATTTTCTGTCTAAAACGTGTTTGTACTAGAACCCAAAAGAATACAACCATAAGATTAAGAATTCCAAGCTGGGTCCAAGTAGAACCAGGGGAAAGGATAACATAAGCAGGCTACTAGGTCATTACTTCAGGTTAAACCTAACGTAAAATAAAGAAATCTTCAAGATTCACCTGTGGTTGCAGTCAAGTCACCAGGATGGGATCATGGTAGATGATAAAATATTTGATTCAGAAGCACGAATACCCATTTTCTCAAAATGATCCTTGGATCATATAGTTTTTAAGAGAAATAGCCACAGTATTCTGGTTTCTAAAACTCTTCTCTTGGCAAGCTATTTCTTATATCAGCTCACCCTTGGTCCATAACAAACCACTCTAAAACTTAGGTACTTAACAAAACAACCATTTATTTAACTTATGATTCTGTGGTCTGAATCACCTCAGCTGATCTCTGTTGGCTTGCTCAAGCCTCTGCTACACTCAGTGGGTGGTTTGGCTGATGGCTGGTTAATCTAGGATAGTCTCACTCATATGACTTATATTTGGCAGCCTATCCACTGAGGCACATGGACAACGGGACCATGTGTCTGTCATCATCTAGCAGGGTAACACAGACTTAATCACATGGTAATCACAGGATTCCAAAAGCAGTACATCAACAAGCTACAATGCACTAACATATTTCAAGCTTCTGTGGTCCTACCTTTGCTTGATGATCTGGCTCAGTTACCTCTTTCAGAATGTTGACTTCTCTCTCTGACTGCTGTCTCTTAGTATGAGCAACCCGAAGTGCACAGGTGACAGTTGTAGCTTAATTAATGGGACGTAAGTGGAAGCATCCCCACTTTGAAAGGAGGTCTTCAAAACATGATAACCTCTATGCATCAAAATGGCAGGGACAGTAAACATAAGTTCCCCTACTGAGTCTCTGACAGGAGGGAAAATAGGGCCATTCCTGCTTTTACCCCTTGGTTCTCATATATTTGCCTACTGGGGACATAGTGCCATATATTTCAAAGATTTAAAATATACCCTATCTCCTGAAAGATGATGCCCCACTCTTGTAAGGAAGCATCTGTGAGCTTGTATCTCAGTTGTACTTTCAACAAATGCTTCCATCATTCTGTCAGGCTAGCAGTTTCTCAGTAGTATGGGATAGGATGTGACTGACATAACTGAATTCTAAGAGCATGTGCCCATTTCTGCACTATAGAAGGAAGGATCTAATGTAATTATCTGGCCTAATTGACTGCTTTCCTCAAAGGATGTTTCAGTGTTGTGCTCTATTTTTGCCAGATTGGACTTCTAGGAGCAGCAGTAGCTAGATAAGCCTTGGTGAATGGGAGCCTATGTTACTGGAACCATGAATAGCTTCTGTCCTTGCCCACATGACTTCTCTATCTTTGGAACCATTATACTATCACTGAAGTGGCTGATGACAGAGGCTGACTGATGAAAACTGAGCAAGTCATTTTCTCTCTTTTTTCAGTGCCTCTTCAACTGTGGATAATTTCTGAGGGTCTATATTTGTTAACTATTACTGTTTAACAAATTCCTCCAACTCTTGGCAACTAAAAACTGCTGTTTCTAGTTCACAATCTTCCAAGAGGTTGTAGTCAGGTTGTTTCCTGAGGCTGCAGTCTGGGGACTGAAGGATCTATCTCCAAGCTCACTCAGATGGCTGTTGGAAGAAGGCTTCTGTTCCCCACCACATGGGCTGTTCCAGTGATACCTTAGTGTCCTCATGACATGCTAGTTTGCTTCCCCCAGAGAAAGCTATACAAGAGAGAAGAGTCAGGAAACTACAGTGCCTTTTATAAACTAGTATCCAGAGTTGCACATCATCACTTTCCCTTTATTCTGTTCATTAAAATTGAGTCACTAGGTTCAGTCTAAACTCAAGATGAGGGAACCAGGAACCAGAGAAGATTATCAATACATTTTTAAAACCACTACAACAAGTAATAAAAATATCTTCATACCATATGCTCATTCCCATAGGTGCATCCACATGCCTCTACCCTACCCTACCTCCTTGTGCTGGTCACTCAGGTTCTTTAGGAAGCAGACACCGAGATGCAGTAAGGAGTAAAAACAAGGTATTGGGGGAGGGGAGGTAACATCTGCGAAACACAAAAGGAGGAGACAGCATTTGGCAAGGGATTAAGCAAATCACAATGTAGGACTGACAAATTTCTCTCCAGCTCAGTGGGGGAGTTCTGGAGCAGAGAACTTATTAGAAGAACCCATTAGAGGGATTTTACTTTAGGCAGAAATGATTAGGCCCATGTACTGCCATTATACTCAGCCATGGCCTGCCCTGAGAAGAGCATGGTCGTGGCTCAAAAGTTGAGGTGGACCTTGAATAAGTCAACAGCTATAGGTTGTCAGTTAAGCATATTCTAGTAGTATGGTGGGAGGAACATGTTTGGCCCTCACCTACGTGGCTCTTGATACATACTTGACCAATCTTGATGTAAGTGGGCAAGTATAAAAGATGTGCCCTAAGAAGGGCTTGGTGAGCAAAGGGCTCAGACTCCTCGTGGTGGGAGCCTGGGTCATGCTCCCAGTAAGTCACCTTGAACAGCTGAGGGTGAGGGTCTTCTGGAGTTCACGGTAGAGGAGAGAGATAAGGACAATCATTTACATCCTTGAGATCAGGTGCAGTGTAGAGACCTGTGGTTAGTGCCACTTAGATTCTACTTAAATACATTTCCCAGATACAGGTACCTAATTTCTTTTTAATTGACTCTAGAAAAGGTACCTTATTTGGTATGGCAGTTGCAATTAGGGCAACTACTTGACAGAGTTTGCAGTATCTATTGTCATTCCTCCAGGAACTATCTCACTTTTGTAGAGATCAGACCAGTGGATCAAATGAAAATACAGTATCATCAATTCTGCAACTTTTAAAAATTGCATTAATTTCTACCATTCTTCTCGACATGGAATACTGTTTTTGTTTTTGTTTTTGTTTTACTATCTGGCCACATGGGGATGCAGTTTCAACAACTTCCACTTAAACTTCCTTGCTATGATTACTCTTTCTTCCCAGGCCAAAGAACCAAAGTGGGAGTTGTGTCAACTATCAAGGATATCCATTTAAACGATCCCTTCAAAGACTAGGAAAATAAATCTGAAGTATATCTTTGGAACCAGTGCACTCTGTGAGCAGTATATGAGCCAGGATCCTATTACTTGACCCTCATATGTCTTCACTCTAATAGAGGGGCTGTGAGGAGATTTTTGGTTCTCTTGAGTAACAGTATCAACTCAGATTCTGAGTTTAAGCAGTCCTTAAAATGTTTGTATATTTATCTTTCCCCAGAATGTAGTTACCTAAATATAGGAAAGACCTACTGTGATAGTATTAGATTTCTTAGAAAGTGTATATGGTAACAAAGAGCCCTTTTTGTTAGAGACCTGGCCTCTCCTTCAGTCAATGAATTTGGGGTTTGAAAACCAAAATTTAGAAGAGGAATCATGATTTTTTTAACTGAAGCAACTGGCCTCAGCCTTCTGTACATCTATTCTTGATTTCTTTTCATTGTGTAGACTGAGTAGTATCTGTGTTGGCTGCCCATCTATCTTGCCCCTAAGGACACCATGTTCTGGTCATCATCTCTTATAACCCTCTTTGTCTCACATCTGCTGACTACCACTCAAACCTTGCTCTTCTTAACTGTAACTGCATCGACCTGACTCCTTACTGTTAAGCATTACCATTTTATCTCTGTTGTCTTAGAGTGCCATTTCCACCAGTTAGCCCAGTTCTTTAAGTGTTTTGGTTTCCCATTACTACTGTAACAAATTACCACACATAGTATCCTAAAACAATATAAAATCTATTCTCTCGCAGATTTGGGTGTCAAAATCCAAAATAAGTCTCACTAGGCTAAAATCAAAGTGTAATCTGAACTGCATTCCCTTTGGAGCCTCAAGAGAATAATCCATTTACTTGCATTTTCCGGCTTCTGCAGGCTGCCTGCATTCCTTAGTTCATGGCTGCATCATTCCAACCCCTACTTCCATTGTCACATCGCATTCTCTAACTCTCACCCTCCTACCTTTCTCTTATAAGGACCCCCTATAATTACATTGGGCCCACCTATGTAGTCCAGGATAATCTCCTCATCTCAGAATCCTTAATTTAATTAAATCTGCCAAGTCCCTTAAATTATGAAGGTTACACATCCACAGGTTCCGAGAATTAGGATGGAGACATCTTTGGTTGTGGTGGGGTAGGCACTATTCAGCCTACTACAAATAGCATCTCCTATCATCAACCCTCGTCTACAGAAGAGAGCTACTGCTAAGACTCTGATATTGGTATTCCTCTCACCAAAATGTTCCTGATTGTAAACAGTGATGGTTCTAGACCTTCCATGGAAACTAGGTATCTGGTGGTCTTTCCATATACATGGTATATCCAGTTAGCATGCCCATTTTGCCTAGTCTTTTAATCCCTTATTTCAGCCTCTGGGATGTCATTTCTGGAATTTTCTACATTGCTTATTGTGGCTCATCACTTTTTTCATACTACAAATTTCATTCTATCAGCATGTTTGCACTGTTTCCTAGGGTCCTTACCAGGGTATCAAATGCTATATCATGGGGGAGTGTTCCCCTATTGTACTTTATCTGACTTTAGCATACATCCTTCTTTGATTCCAGCTCTACCAGAATCCAGTCTCACGTCTACTCACCTGGCAACAGGCATGTGGAATACCTTATAAGAGGAGTCTGGAAGTGGGCAAATGGTAGACATTCCTTTCAAATATTACATGTAATTTATGAAAAACATCAAAAATAAGATGATGAGGGGGTAGTCCTGTTCTACTTGCACTGGACAACCCTAAAAATAATTTTATGAGATCATAAACATATGACTTTAAAATGAAGCAGGAATTGTAGTCTAATTATTTAGTATTTAAGATAATGCCTGTAACTCTTTATAAAACATGTAATAAAGAAGCTATAATTTATTCTGCTCTTGTCTTCTTACAAGAACCAATTCCAAATTGTTGATGGTATACACATTTTATAGCATTTCTCTCCAAATTGGGAAGCAAAGTCTATTAATTACAGCTAAACATTTGCATAACACTTAATAGTTTGCAAAACACTGTGCCTTATATTTGATCATTTGATCATCAATGACAATTTCATGAGATATTATCATCTTTAATATCTCTTAATTTTGCCAGTTAAAAACTTGATCCTCCAAGAGACTAAATAACATGTCTAAGATTTTTGATTAATCATTTGCAAAGCCAAGATTTAGCCTAGAACTCCTGATACTAGAGTGCATGCTCTATATTTACCTCTACTCTTTGTTTGGGTAAAGTATGTTGGTCAAGACTATTTTATCAGTCTGGGACTTCTTTTTCTCTGAAAAAATATAAGGAGTAATTGATTCATTTTCAAGGATCTTTCTAGTTCTACCTATTATTTCCTTTCACATACTGCTGGTAGACATGGAAGTGGATAATTTTATTCACCTGCAAGAGCAACCAGAAGTGAAGAGAACTAGATATAATCAATAACTTATCAGATAGTCAATTTGCCACATAGTGATTATTTCCCAAGACTGAATCTAAACTTGAGTTGTCATATCTATGTTAAGACCTACATATGGTGAAATCCCATAAAATAGAAAAAACATGAAGAATTTGAGGTAACTACTATAAATTTTTGTGGAACTTATCTAAGGTGGTTAAAAAATTAAAAATCTTATATTATTAATGCAATACATATTCTAACAGTGATTTACATAAATTTACACATTGATCCAAGAAAGAGGATCTGATAGTACAGACCAAAAAATATTTAGTATAGCCTTTTATATTTATCTAATTGTATTTTTCATTGAGCCAATTCAATGCAATAATTCTAACAATTATCTGAATGGATTAAGACGTTACAGTAATATTGTAAGGTCAAAAAGCATGAGTTGAAGTCTTGATATTTCCACTGCAGCTGAGTGACTTCAAGCAAGTTAGTATCAATGTGACTGAGTTCTCTCAGCTGTAAAACATTAGTACTTATTTCAGAGTGTTGTGAGGATAAAATGACTTAATACATATAATGCAATTAGCATATTGCCGAACATATTATAAATACTATAGAAGATAGCATTATTAAAACCATATTATGTTGCTACTGTTATTATTACATATGACAGAATCTTAAAACCTGTATGATTTCCATATCTCCCATAGACTTTTGGTCATCTTCTAATCTAGGGTGAAGCTGTAGGTCTTTTTTTTCCCCCAAATCTTGCTTAAATCGTGAGGAAAAGACCTTAAAACAAGCCTCATTATTCTTTTTCTTTAAAATGAGAAGCAGATGGCAAGTTTAAAGACAAGTCAGCAGGCAGAACGTTATCCTAATCAAATTAACGCAGAAACAGAAAACCAAATACCCCATGTTCTCACTTAAAAGTGAATGCTAAACATTGAATGCACATAGACATGGGAGGGGAACAATAGACACTGAGAACTACTAGAGAAGGGAGAAAAGGAGGGGAACAAGGGCTGAAAAACCATCCATTGGGTACTATGCTCACTATCTGGGTGACGGGATCACTCATACCCCAAACCTCAATGTCACGCAATATGCCCATGGAACAAATCTGCAAATGTACCCCCGAATCTAAAAGTTGAAATTATATTAATAAATAATTAATTAAGATTTAGGGGAGGGAAAAGACAAATCAGAAGACTCTAGGCTTGTGTCTGAGCAAAGAGGAAATGCCAGGAAGCTAGGAAGTTTCCAAGTTCCTTTACAGAAAATGACTGTCATACTTACTCAATTTTACTACCACATCATGTTACTAATCTCATAAAATACTTTCAAATTTATTTGAACTCAAGAAGAGTACACCATAATGCTTGTCTCTGTCAGTTTGAGCTGCCATGACAGAATATCATAGACTTGGTGGCACATATAACACATATTTATTTCTCATTTATTTCTGGAGGCTGGAAGTCCAAGAACAGGGTGTCAGCATGGTCAGGTTCTTGGAGAGGGTCCTTGATATAGTTTACCTCTGTGTCTCCACCCAAATCTTGTCTTGGATTGTACTCCCATAATTCCCACATGTTGTGGGAAGAATGCAGTGGGAGACAATTTGAATCAAGGGGGCAATTTCCCTCATACTGTTCTCATGGTAGTAAGTCAGTCTCACAAGATCTGATGGTTTGATCAGGGGTTTCCACTTTTGCATCTCCTCATTTTCTCTCGCTGACACCATGTAAAAAGTGCCTTTCACCTCCCGCCATGATTCTGAGACCTCCCCAGTCATGTGGAGCTGTAAATCCAATTAAACCTCTTTTCCTTCCCAGTCTGAGGTATGTCTTTATCAGCAGCCTGAAAACGGACTAATACAGTACATTGGTACCAGTAGAGTGGGCATTGCTGAACAGATATCCAAAAACATGGAAGCCACTTTGGAACTGGGTATCAGGCAGAGGCTGCAACAGTTTGGAGGGCTCAGAAAAAGACGGGAAAATGTGGGAAAGTTTGGAACTTCCTAGAGACTTGTTGAATGGCTTTACCCAAAATGCTGATAGCGATATTGGACAATAAGGTCCAGGCTGAGGTGGTCTCAGATGGAGATGAGGAACTTGTTGGGGAACGGGAGTAAAGCTGACTCTTGTTATGTTTTAACAAAGAGACTGGTGGCATTTTGCCCCTTCCCTAGAGATTTGTGGAACTTTCAACTTGAAAGAGATGATTTAAGGTATCTGGTGGAAGAAATTTCTAAGCAGCAAAGCATTCAAAAGGTGACTTGGGTGCTGTTAAAGCATTTCATTTCAAAAGAGAAAAAGAGCATAAAAGCTCAGAAAATTTGCAGCCTGGCGATACAGCAGAAAAGAAAAACCCATTTTTTTAAAAGTATACTTTAAGTTCTAGAGTACATGTGCACAACGTGTAGGTTTGTTACATACGTATACATGTGCCATGTTGGTGTGCTGCACCCATTAACTCATCTTTTGCATTAGGTATAACTCCTAATGCTATCCCTCCCCTCTCCCCGCACCCCATGACAGGCTCCAGTGTGTTATGTTCCCTGCCCTGTGTCCAAGTGTTCTCATTGTTCAATTCCCACCTATGAGTGAGAACATGCAGCGTTTGGTTTTCTGTCCTTGCAATAGTTTGCTCAGAATGATGGTTTCCAGCTTCATCCATGTCCCTATAAAGGACATGAACTCATCCTTTTTTATGGCTGCCTAGTATTCCATAGTGTATATGTGGCACATTTCCTTAATCCAGTCTATCATTGATGGGCATTTAGGTTGGTTCCAAGTCTTTGCTATTGTGAATAGTGCTACAATAAACATACGTGTGCATGTGTCTTTATAGCAGCATGATTTATAATCCTTTGGGTATATACCCAGTAATGGGATGGCTGGGTCAAATAGTATTTCTAGTTCTAGATCCTTGAGGAATCACCACACTGTCTTCCACAATGGTTGAACTAGTTTACAATCCCACCAACAGTATAAAAGTGTTCCTATTTCTCTACATCCTCTCCAGCATCTGTTGTTTCCTGACTTTTTAATGATCACCATTCTAATTGGTGTGAGATGGTATCTCATTGTGGAAAAAAACATTTTTTTTTTTTTTTAGGAGAAATTCAAGCTGGCTGCAGAAATTTGCATAAGTAACAAGGAGCCAAATGTTAATCCCCAAAACAATGGGGAAAATGTCTCCAGGGAATGTGATAGCTCTTCATGGCAGGACCTCCTATCACAGACCCAGAAGCCTAGGAGGAAAGAATGGTTTTGTGGGCCCAGCCCCAGGTCCCCGTGCTGTATGCAGCCTAGGGACTTGGTGCCTTGTGTCCCAGTCATTGCCAAAAGGAGCCAAGGTACAGCTCAGCCCATGGTTTCAGAGGGTGTAAGCCCCAAACCTTGGCAGCTTCCACGCGGTGTTGAGCCTGTGGGTGCACAGAAGTCAAGAATTGAAGTCTGGGAACCTCCATCTAGATTTCAGAAGATGTAAAGAAACGCCTGGATGCCCAGGCAAAAGTTTCCTGCAGGAGCGGGGCCCTCATGGAGAACCCCTGCTAGGGCAGTGCAGAAGGGAAATGTGGGGTTGGAGCCCCAACACAGAGTCACTACTGGAGCACCACCTAGTGGAGCTGTGAGAAGTGGGCCACTGTCCTCCAGACGCCAGAATGGTAGATCCACCGACAGCTTGTACCATGCACCTGGAAAAGCCACAGACACTCAATGCCAGCCTGTGAAAGCAGCCAGGAGTGGGGCTATACCCTGCAAAACCACAGGGGCAGAGCTGCCCAAGACTATGGGAACCTACCTCTTGCGTCAGCATGACCTGGATATAAGACATGGAGTCAAAGGAGATCATTTTGGAGGTTTAGAATTTGACTGCCCTGCTGGATTTCGAACTTGCATGGGCCCTGTAACCCCTTTGTGTTGCCCAATTTCTCTCATTTGGAATGGCTGTATTTACCCAATACCTGTACCCCCATTGTATCTAGAAAGTAACTAGCTTGCTTTTGATTTACAGGCTCATAGGCAGAAGAGACTTGCCTTGTCTCAGATGACATTTTGAACTGTGGACTTTTGGCTTAATGCTGAAATGAGATAAGACTTTGGAGGACTGTTGGGAAGGCATGACTGGTTTTGAAATATGAGGACAAGAGATTCGCAGGGGTCAAGGATGGAATGATATGGTTTGGCTCTGTGTCCCCATCCAAAGCTCATCTTGAATTGTACTCCTATAATTCCCATATGTTGTGGGAGGAACCTGGTGGGAGATAATTTGAATCATGGGGGCAGTTTCCCCCCATACTGTTCTCATGGTAGTGAGTAAGTCTCACGAGATCCAATGGTTTTATCAGGGGTTTCTGCTCTTGTGTCTCCTCATTTTCTCTCACCGTCACCATGTAAGAAGTGCCTTTTGCCTCCCACCATGATTGAGGCCTCCCCAGTCACGTTGAACTGTAAGTCCAATTAAACCTCTTTATCTTCCTGGTCTCGGGTTTATCTTTAACAGCATCATGGAAACAGTCCTCTTCCTGAAAACAACCTCCCGTGGCCTTCCTTGGTGCGAGCACACACAGGGAGAGAGAGAATATTACCTCTCTCTTCTTCTATGGATGCTAATCCCATCATGAGGGCTCTCCCTCATGACCTCATTTAAACCTAATTACTGCCCACAGGCCCGACCTCCTACTAATATCATCCCATTGGGGGTTAGGATTTCAACAGATGGATGGCAGGGGACAGGGCACAAACACACAGTCTAAAACAAGTACCTTCCTGGTTACAAAAGGGGAAATATAATCTGCAAAAACTAAAGTATTTTAATAATTGACAATTTAAAAGTCAATCACAAATTACTACTACACAAGTTACTACTACTTGTAGAATAATTTAAGTCAATAATTTTGGACTTCAGGTAGAAATTATCTTTAAAAAATTATGATTTAAAGAAAGCATAAAATATATTAGTAGTTTAATAACATGTTCAAAGTTCATGTAGCCTGTAAGGATATTTGATGACCTCATGGTAGAATCATATCTATTGGGCACAGTGGCTCATGCCTGTAATCCCTGCACTTTGAGAGGCTGAGGCAGGTGGATTGTTTCAGTTCAGGAGTTCAAAACCAGCCTGGGCAACATGGTAAAACCCCATCTCCACATCTCCACAAAAGATACAAAAATTACTTGGGCATAATGGTGCGCTCCTCTGGTCCCAGCTCCTTGGGAGGCTGAGGCACGAAAATCACTTGAACCTGGGAGGCAGAATTGCAGTAAGCAGTGATCGCACCACTGCACTCCAGTCTGGGTGATGGAGTGAGATTACCATAGAAAGACAAAAAGAAAAGAAAAGAAAAGAGGAAAGGAAGAAAGGCTGTGATCTGGGGTGGACTGAGGCCCAAAAGATAGACAAAATGAACTCTTAAAACCTATCAAACTTGTTAGTTGTATTAGATACAGTTGTGTATGCTAGAAAGACTCAAAATATGGGCTTAAAGGAGACAGTAGTTCCTTCCTTGTCTGGCTGTCATTCTGTTATCCTGCCCCAAGATCCAAAATAGCTGTTAAGCTCTAGCTGCTCTTCATGCCCACACTGCAGGTAGTGGAAAACAGTAACTAAGAGTAAGTGCAGCAAGATCACAGACCTTAGTTTTTGAGAAGACTCCCTGGAAGTTCCACACAACACTTACACTTAACATTTCATTGCCTAAGTAACAAGGAGCCAAACGTTAATTCATTCATTTATGTAGTCATTCATATCTGAGAGGGAGGTTGGAAAATGTAGTCTTATACTGTGGCAATGTGCCAGCAAAATATTGGTGTTTTGTTACTGAGAGGGATGGAAAGAGCTGCTGGGGTAAGCAATTAAGATGCTCTGCCACAGTTTCATTTATCTAAGTCATAATTAAAGAAGTTCTATTAATTTAGGCCAAATAGAAAACATAAACACATATTTGATGGATAACTTTGAAACATTAACTCATAATGGAAAGTTCCTGACTTCAAGTGTCTAAAATAAAAATCAACACGTTGGTATTTGAGTAGCAGTGGTTGGCATCAACAAGGTTAACACAGTTGTTGAAGAGTGATTAAGTCTGGGCTCTGGGGCCAGGCCATCTCAGTGGAGTTCAGATATTAATTGTATGGACTTGGACAAGTCACTTGGCACATTGAATTCATCTGTGAAATGGAGAAAATGATATCTATTTGTTGAGGTTGTTGTGATGAGTAAGTAAATTACAAATGCAAAGTTAATAAATATAGAACTGTGCCTAATACCTAGCCAGTGCTTAATAAATTCTAGATTTTATTATAATTCATGGTTCATTAGTATTATATTTAAAGTACACATTGTCTAATAGCCTTCATACTATATGATGTATATAACAAAAAAGTTTCAGTTAAATGTATATGTTAATTTTGTTTATTTAATTTACATTTAATCTTAGACTACTCATTATTACTGAGTATAAAGTCTAATAAAATAAATCTGTATTTCATAAAGAATTTTAAATAAATGCATAGACTGCTAAAGAAAACAACTATAAAACTTAATAAGTAGAACTGTATCTTCAGCATGAATTATTAGTATACATTTTTGCAGTATTAGTAGCCAAGTCATGTATGTTATCCAAAAAAGGTAATAAAAGAATAAAATTATGTTTAGCTTACTTGATCCTAATTATAAGTATATTCCACATAAGTGTATTATGGAATAAAGCCCAGATTCCTATTGGTGAAATTTCATTTATTTAAAGTTTCATGAAATCTGCTTAGCATTCTATGTTAGTGTCTTAGAAATAATCAGTTCTCTGATATTATTTATAAAGTATATTCATTAAAGGAACTGTGAATATTCTGATATACTGACAAATTGCACCCTCCAGTGGAAAAAATGTTTATCCTTAAAACTTTAATGTGTTTCTGCACTGCAGCTTTAATATATTCAAAGTTGCTTCTGTCTAAAATTCTTTTAAATGTAATTGTGTTTTGCGACCTGAATATATAGAACTAATGTGTGTGTGTGTGTATATATATATATATATATATATATATATATCACTCTATTAGATATACATTATAATTTTGGGTACCCAAGGAGTTCCTCTGAGTTTCAGACTCCATTATGTAAATAGGACATTAAACATTGGCTAAGTACAACAGCTTTAAAGAAATTTTTTTTCAGAATTATTATTAACGTGTCAGTCTTTATAGACATGAGTACACGCCAACATAAAAAGTAGAACTCATCCACTTCCACTTAATATTCTATAGGATGAAGTTGGACCACAAACCATAGTAACTTACACAAGGGGACAGGTTACTGAACTAAAAATATTTTATATTCATGCTTCAATGATTTTTGTGTGTATAATTAAAAGCATTTATACTCCACAAGGCTAGTTTCTTCTTAGATAAAAGTAATATTTTTAGTATCCATACTAGACCGTATGGGTCACCAAACTTGAAGAAGAAGGTTAAAAAGCAGCCATCCTCTGTCATTCAGAAAGAGTTTCAAAACTAAGTGATTGCATAATCACATCCATATTTTAGGGCTAATCAATGTTAAAAACGTTTTCTCTTGTTTCAGAGATACTTACATCAAATGAAGACATTTACAAATTGTTCATAGCATACAACAGCCCAAACATGATTTTCACCTATGCTGTGTAAAGAAGTTAAACATTCATAAGTTTCTCTAATAAATTCAGTGCATTTTTTCCCATAATAAATAGCACAAGCTATTCTAAATGTTTTAATTTCTTTCAGTGCCTATTTCTAAACTCATTAAAGGGAATTAAATCGTGTTAGTAAATGGCTATATCATATTTCAGTGTATTATGGAATCTACACCATACAGTTTGATTCACATCAATACTATAATTCACCCTATAAAAAAACCACAGGCGCACACCAAATAGAGAAAAAATGTGAGTTTTTAATAAATTTAAAGTATACTATCTACTTTAAATCACAATGTAAGATATATTTTAAAAAACAGCCAATTTCCAAACTCCTTTTCTAATTCTGGCACAATGAATATTCAATCTATTCGAATATTCTGGTTTGTAATCCTCTAAATGATGCTGTCATATCCAGAATCCATGTTCCAAATATTGTAAGAGGTGATAACCACAGCCACGGTCAAGGCAATCATTATTCAAAGCATAATGTTGAAAATCACTGAATATTCAAAATTATATGCAAGGTTACAGGGACTTGCTGGGTTCTTCATTTGTTTTGCCTCAAAGATAGTCCTTGTCTTCCTCACGAGGGAGGTGTCAAATGACTTAACAGTGACTAACTCTACCACTGCATTCCCACCGTAAAGATTGTACATGTCACCTGCAAACTTCTGAAGAATGTCAACGAGGATTTTAGAAGCAACTCTGAATTGTTCAGAGTCTTCCCCATAATGCTTCCCAGTTTCATCCAAACCTGCCAGTTCCAGTGAACATAAATCAGGAGAATGACCCTTGGCTAGATGCTTATGATAAGACACCAAGCTTGAAATATCATGTAGCACTTGGAGTTCAGAAAGAAAGAGCAGGTCAACTCCATTGTTCCTACTCAGAGAATTCAGGGGAAGTGAACTGAGAATGGAATATTCCTGAAACAAGTGATTATGGAGCTGTCCTAAGGTGACTGAAAGGTCTTCAAACACTGAGTTTGCCTTCCCTACCAAATACACTCTTTCCTCACTAAGAACCAACTGCAAAACAGGAATTTCCTCAGGAAATAAAGAGCAAATGGAATTTGCAACACTGTCAAGACCAAAAGGAACTGTATTCTCCAAAAGGTATGAAATGACACTGCCTGGTGGTAGAGCCAGTTTGTCCACTCCCTTCACCATCACCATGACGGTAGCCCAAGGACGATGAAATAGGTCACCCACAGAAAGTCCTGGCCAAGAAAGGTTTTCCTTCACAGAGAAGCCCATGGACAATGCACCACGTCCGGGATTCACTCTCCTGGTATAGGCCAATTTCCATTTATGAAAATAACAGACTGGGAACTACACTCCTTCCCCCAAACACCCGCCACCAACAAGGACAGGAGCACGACAAACACAGTCATGGTGTGGCTGCGGCTGCAGCAGTGCAGGTCAACAAGGAACAGGCCAGCGGGACACGGGTAAGCACTGTGGTGTGACTGGGTCATGGCATTAGGACTCGTCCTGATTCCTGGGGCTTGCCCCTTCATCGGCTAAAGGAATATTTTTTTTAAAAAGTAAAAACTAAAATTATACCTGTATATATTTAATATTTTCTAAAAGAATATCCTCCACTATGTATTTCATATAGAAATATTATATATATTTCTATTATATATATTTTTTATATATATATACTCACAGGAATATATATATTCCTGTGAGTAAGGATTTTGGTTGGAAAGGTCTGTAGTTGCCCAATATTGGAAGAGGAATTTTTTTAAACTTAAAAATTGAAGCATCACCTATTCTTGTCATAAATGGAAGAGAGGAGGAGTAGGGCAAGGAAAATGGTACTTCTGGGCACAGATCACATGTTAGGATCAGGGCTAGGTGGTTCAATACAAAAAGTCATTTCACCACCACCCAACCCCAATTTTATAGTGATTCAAAGCAGTTTCATACAGCTTCTTGATTTTTTTTTTTAACTAAAGTCCTCTTAATGACAAAGGAAATTGAAAATGGGCTGCAAGAAATATGAAGGCATATCCCACAGCTACTACTAATCAGCAAGAAATGTCTTTATTTTTTAAATTCGTCAGGCAGATGTTTCATCCTACTTCAAAATATATGTGCTTTTTGACAGTGTAAAAGATTCTTATTACTACTAGTAAAATTATTTTTCAGAAAGAATTGAAACATTGAGCACATCTGTTTTTCACTCCAGTCTGAGAAGCATAAAAGCTGACACTAACAGAATGTGATGAGGTATGGTTTGAACACAGAGGGTCTTGACTCTAAAACTGAACTCATCCTACAATATTCTACACTCATTCTATAGTTATTGAATCTTTCCAACCAAAATCTTTTCTCACCCCTTGTTTTATCTTCCCCTGTTTCTTATAAATCAGTGGCATACTGTCAACTCAGGCAGTTACCACCTAAAACTGAGGTCCTTTTCTTAACAGTCATTTCTGCTAGAAGTTGGCTTTATTACTCATTGGCTCTCTTCTCTCTACAACAAGATGGCCTCTAAAAATATCTTCTATTTTCCTAAGTAATTATACTCTATCCTTCACTTTACACACCTTATGCACCCCAGGCAAAACATAAGTCTTGTAGTCTGTTACTACCTTTTTATGTTTAGCCCGCTCATTAGAAGACATGTAGATCTCTTCCTTGTAGAGAATTGTATTAGTCTGTTCTCACACTGCTAGACAGAACTGCCTGAGACTGGGTAATTTATGAAGGAAAGAAGTTTAATTGACTCACAGTTCCACAGGCTGTACAGGAAGCATGATTGGGAAGCCTCAGGAAACTTACAATCACATTGTAAGGCAAAGGTGAAGCAAGCACGTCTTACATGGCAGAGCAGGAAAAGAGGTGGGGGGAGATGCCAAACACTTTAAATGATCAGATCTCCTGAGAACTCACTCACTATCACCAGAACAGCAAGGGAGAAATCCACCTACATGATCTAATCACCTCTCACCAGGCCCCTCCTCCAATTTGACATGAGATTTTGGCAGGAACACAAATCCAAACCATATCAAGAATTATGCTAAGAAATATATCTTTCTTCCTGTGTTACCACTTTGCCAAACATTAGCTGTCATTGACAAATCAACCTAAAACTTCTTCTCAAAAGAAAGTAAACACAATAGCTATCTTTATTCCCTAAAGCTCATGGTCTGACACCTTCCCTACTCCCATCTTCTTGGATCTTGTCTCATCTTAGAAGTCCGCTTGAAACCAGCTTAGGTAAGACAGTTTGTTCTCACCTCTCTTGAATGCCCAATCCAGTGTTTTTATGTTGCTGGTCCACATTTTATTTTTACTTCTTCTAAGTTCATTATTTACTTGTTTATACATCTTTTTACATTATTTTACTTAGTTCTTACTTTTTGTTCATCTCTTTTAAAATTACTTCATTTCCTAAACTCTTTATCCAATTTGTTTTATTATTTAACACTCTACTGTGTTCCTTCTATTCCTTTTCTTTTTTGCAATCAATTTTAGTTAATTTTTTTTTCTTTCAACCTCTCCATGTTAAATAGTAGGTCAGACTCACAAAGGAGAACAAAGATGATGACTTGTGTCTACTGGAGGAGATGTACTAATCAGAAAAACACACACAAAAAATTATAGCTATGTTAAGTGTTACCAAGAAGAGGTGTGCAGTTTCATGAAAACATGTGACTGGGTCATTATCCTAGTTAGAGAAGTTAACAAAAGCTTCCCTAAAGAAGAGATGAACTCTTCTCATGGAAGGATGAAAATATGTAAGAGAGTGAGTGCCACCAACACAGAGACAGTACTACAAAACCGTTTGTGAGGAGAGAACAAGCAATCTGACTTACAGGTAGTAAAAGAAGGTCACTGTGGCTGGAGCACAGAGAGAGGGAAGCATGGTATAAAACTTAGAGGTAAGTGCAGTTTGGATCATACAAGTTTTGTTGAGAATTTTGGTGTGTATCTTAAAACCAAATGGAAGCCATTCAAATGCTTCAGCAGAGGTAAGAGGACTAATGTGAGGATATTTGCATTTGAAATCTTACTCCTCTACATATTCTCTGTGTGACATCACTTTGGACAAGTTTCTCAATCTCTCTTAGCCTCATCTGTGAAATGACAAGAATAGTCATTACATTAGCAGTCACATAAGAAGTAGTATTGGTAATAATAGGTAAGCTTTATGGACCTGGCACTAGACACTGTTCTCAGTGTCTCATGGATTGTCTCTTTTAATCCTCTGTGATGTACATACTATTACTATCAGCCCTATTTTTCAAGTGAAGAAAATAAAGCACAAAAATCAAGTGAAAGAAACAAAACAGTAAGTGGTGGATTATCTATTTCATAGGATTTTGTGAAGATTAAAAGTGTTGCTAGACTAAACTAGTTACCACAGAATTCAGGACATAGTAAGCAGTTGATAAACCTTATTGTACTTGAGGTTCCAGTTTCAAATAAAATTATGAGTCAGATTTTTAAAAACATTATCCAAGGTTGAATTCTCATCAATGACAATTTCTTTTTCTTGTGGACAATTTTGTCATACTCATGTCTTATACTTATTTTTAAACACATTATGAATCTTTTCAGTGGCCATGACAAACCTACGAGCACCTTCAATTCACTTGGGCTTCCATAGTACTTGTTAGCTATATGGGCTTTAGTCTTCTTACTGTCTATGCCTCAACAACCCTGTCCTACTCTACCTATCAAGCCTTTCCACTGCACTTGCTGCTATAGTAAATCTGTTTTCCTAACTCTAACTTCTTCACTAAATACCCCTTCCAACTTCTAGCGTTAACTTAAACTTGTTATTCCCTAAGGATATTGCTTTTCCTGCAGCTGCTCAAACAGGTGTTTCCTACTACACATCCCTCCTTTCCTTGTTTCCCAGTACTACTTCCAGTCCATTATTCCTTCAAATTAATGTAAAAATAAATTAGCTCTTTTGAAGCCCATGTATCTGCCTATATCATGTCCTGCTCTCCTATTCCCTGCCATCCACAAACCTTGTATCATCCACATCCAAGGGACTTTTACATGTACACAGCCCACACAACATCCTTTTCTCTTGGGGTTATGGATCCAACTTCACTGACCTCCACATTTATTCCACTCAAGTGAAACACCAGAGTAGAGGTCATCAATAGGGCCTATGGGCCAAATTGAGGATAAATATGTTGTTTTGCTTGGGCCACGAAATTTAAAAATATAAACTTTACATGACTGGCAAATCCATACTCATATATGAGAATCTCAAAAAAGGCACTTTCTTCACTAATTATATAAACGAGTTCTAGCAATCACCCAGTACCCTTCAATCTCAAATTACTCTCTCAAGGTTGCTATTGTATAACCCAACTAGAACAAAAAAAAAGTTCTTGCCAGTAGCAGAGTACTTCCTGACACAACATCAAGTTTTGAGAATCATTGTGTTTCATGATAAACTGACACACCTTTCTTGTTCCTTCCCTGGCATAGGTGGCAAGCTCTGATTTTGACTCTAAAGTCTAGAAGACTATGACATCATCTGCTCTCTTTATGGTACTTTTAACAATTTTTTTATTATAAAAATACATGTTTAAAATAGAAGAGCCAAAATTTTTTTTAATTGAAGAAAAGAAAATCTTACATCACCCCCACTACACAGAGACAACCTCTGTTAATATTGGGGTGCAATGTCTTCCCATCTTTACTCAGTGCAATTCCGTCCTATGTATGTGATCATGCCCTATGGGCAACAAGTACTATTTGTTTTCACATAAAAAGTATTACATAAGTATTTTTCTATATTGTTACAGTCTCTTAGAATATATTGTTTTGAGATATAGTTCATGTATCATAAAGTTCACCATTTTAATATGTGCAATTTGACAATTTTAGTATGTTTGTGACGTTGTGCAAAATGACCACTATCTAATTTTAGAACAGTTTCATCACCTCCAAAAAACCCATACCCAATAGCAGTAATTCCTCATTCTCCTCTCTCTCTATCCCCTACGAACTACTAATCTACTTTCCAACTCTATAAATTTGTATTCTGGACATTTTATGTAAACAGATTCATACTGTATGTGGTCTTTTGTGTTTTACTTCTTTCTCTTAGTATGTTTTCAAGGTTCATCCATGTTGTAGCATGTGTCAGTACTTTATTCCTTTTTATGGTGAATATTTATTTGCATGGATATATCAAATTTTGTTTATCCATTCATCAGTTGATGGACATTTGCATTGTTTCCAATTTGAGGCTGCTATAAATAATGCAGCTATCACTTATGTACAAGTTTTTGTGTGAACATGTGCTTTCAATTCTCTTAGGCATACACATAGGAGTAAAATTTCTGGGTCACATGTTTAATATCAAGGAACTGACAATCTGTTTTCCAAAATAGGTGCATCATTTTATATTCTCACCAACAACAATTTTTAAATTACAGCCATCTTAATAGGTATGAAATGGTACTTTATTGTGACTTTGGTTTGTATTTCCATCCATAAGTACTAATGATATTGAGTATCTGTTCACGTGTTTATTGGCATTCATACATCTTTGGAAAAATATTTCAATTCGATGTACACTTTAAAAATTGGGTTGTTTTTTATTGTTGATTTGTAAGAGTTCTTTATATATTCTAGATATTAGATTCTTATCAGATTTATGATTTTCAAATATTTTCTCCCATTCTGTGGGTTATCTTTTCACTTTCTTGAGAATGTTCTTTCTTTATGGGACTTTTATAAGATGAAGGGCTTGAATGTCACTTTATAACCATGCTTTCTTCAGTTGGTCTTTCTCTGAAGATGACAGAGTAAATGTTTCTCACAAATCACAAGGAACTGTCCTCATTCCTGACCTATGGCAGCTGACACTCATGTAAGTCTTTCAAAGGAGCCTGTAGGCCCTCTTCAGTTTTGACCTCATTGCAGTACACTATTATTCTCTTAACTACTATGATATTTGAGTACTAGTTTCTAAAATTTCCATTGCCCTAATTTAAATAAATAATCTAGCTCTATATTCTTTTGAATCATAATTAATTTTTAGTGAAGGTAAATATCACACCAGGATTTATAATAATTTTGGTTCCTCCAGTGAAAAACTTGTATCTTTACACTAACTTAAGGGTAAAAGAGTAGCTCAATATCAGCAAGATGCAGTATTATAGTATACTTCTGGCTTCTCACTAATGTCTAATTGACAACTTCCAACTAGTTTATTTATTCAAAACTATTTACTGGCTTATTATCAGGATCCATACATTTTACTAGTTGTTAAGGATACAGCCATAAATAGAATTAATATGGCTTCTGTCCTCATAGATATTTTAGTTCCATAGGTGAGTAGGCAAGCAACCATGTAATATGGGAGCTATAGTGTTCTGAGAGTAAATAAAAGAGGGACATTAGCCTGCATTTGAATGCACAGCAAACTTCTTCAAGGAGAAAATGCCTAATCTGAAACTACTTGAATAGATGAATGGGACTATACCAACATGGGGGTAAAGTGGTAACATACTGGAGAAAGAATATTCTAAGGAAAGGAAACTACATTCAGAAGACCAGATAGGGGGCAAAAGAGCATGCTGTTAAGTTTAAGAAATTTAAAGATGTTCCAACTCTTGGTTGATATGATTAAGTAAAAACTGACAAACAATTTAAGGATATTTAAATCAAAATAGATGCTCCCATTGCAAAGAAAAATGCAGATATATGTTCCAGTAGATTAAACTGAGACCCAGTTACATTCTTTATTGACATATGTCATTGATATAAATGATGTATGACTGGATTAATGGGAAAAGTTCTGAGTTGCAATAACCTCTGGGGTCCTTTCAGCTTTTATTCAGAAAGGAGGTTTAATTGACTCACAGTTCTGCATGGCTGGGAAGGCCTCAGGAAACTTACAATCATGGTGGAAGGGAAGCAAACACGTTCTTCTTCACATGATGGCAGGAGAAAGAAGTGCTGGGTAAAAGGGGGAAAAGTCCCTTTTAAAATCATCAGATATCATGAGAACTCATTCACAATCAAGAAAACAGCACGGAGGTAACTGCCTTGCTGATTAAATTACCTCCCACCGGGCACAGTGGCTCATGCCTGTAATCATAGCACTTTGGGAGGCCAAGGCGGGTGACCACTTGAGGTTGGGGCTTTGAGACCAGCCTGACCAACATGGAGAAACCCTGTCTCTTTATACAAAATTAGCCACGCATGGTGGCACATGCCTGTAATCCCAGCTACTCAGGAGGCTGAGGCAGGAAGATTGCTTGAACCCAGGAGGCAGAGGTTGTGGTGAGCCAAGATCACGCCATTGCACTCCAGCCTGGGCAACAAGAGTGAAACTGCGTCTCAAAAAAACAAACAAACAAAAAATTATCTCCTGCTGGGTCCCTCCCATGACACTTGGGGATTACGGGAACTACAATTCAAGATGAGATTTTGGTAGGCACACAGCCAAACTATACACTATACCAATGGCCATTATTATGCTGATGTACATTCTTTCTGTACCTAATTTGTTGAGAGTTTTTATCATTGAAGAATGTTGAGTTTTGTCAAATATTTTTTCTGCCTCTATTGAAATGATCATGTTTTTTCCTTCATTCTGTTAATGTATCACTTTTATGGTTAGTCATTCTTGCATCCCAGGAATAAATATCACTTGATCAAGGCTTGTGACCCTTTTAATATGTTTTTGAATTCAATTTGCCAGTCTTTTTGTTTTTAGGATTTTTGTATCTATGTTCATCAGGGACATTAGCCTGTAACTTTTTTTTTTTCCTACTGTATCCTGCCTGGTCTGGCTTTGGTATCAGGGTAATGCTGGGCTCATGAAAAGAGTTCTGAGGTATTCCTTTCTCTTCGAGTTTTTGGAAGAGCTTGAGAAGGATTAGTAGTAATCGTTCTTTAAATATTGGTAGTATTTACTAGCGAAAGTTCTGGTCCTGGACTTTTCTTTGTTGTGAGGTTTTTCATTACTAATTCAACTCCTTACTTGTTTTTTATTTTAGTTCAGATCAGACTTTTTATATGATTCAGCTTTGATTGGTTGTATGCTTATAGAAGTTTATCCATTTCTTCTAAGCTATCCAATTTATCAGTGTATAGTTGTTCACAGTATAGTCATCCCTCAGGATCCACAGGGGATTGGTTCCAGGACCACCCATGGATACCAGAATTCACACATACTCAATTCCCGGAGTAGGCCCATGAACTTGTGAATATTAAAATTTGGTCCTTCATTTAAGAAGGTTTTGCATCCCATGAATACTCTTATTTTCCATTCATGTTTGGTTTCAGATGCTGAACTCATGCATATGGAGGTCAGACTATATTTACTGAAAAAAAAATCCACATGTAAGTGGACTCATGCAGTTCAAAGTCATGTTTAAGGGTCAACTGTAGTCTCTTGCAATCTTTTGTTTTTCTGTGGTGTCAAATGTAACGTTTCCTGTTTCATTTCTGGTTTTGAGTCTTCTCTATTGTTTTCTTAGTCTAGCTAAAGGTTTGCCAACTTTTTTTTTTCTCCCTTGCGGAAAAAAAAAAAAAAAGCACAGAACTTTTAGTTTCATTGCTTTTTTTCTAGCATCTATTTCATTTATTTTGGTTCTTATCTTTATCATCTTCTTCCTTCTGCTAGCCCAAACTAACTTTAGGCTTAGCTTGTTCTTTCTTTTCTACTTCTTTGAGGTGGAAAGTTATGTTGTTTGAGCGTTTTCTTTTTTCTTAATGTAGGTGTTTATAAGTTTCACTCTTAGAACTGCTTTTGCTATATTCTGTAAGTTTTGGTGTGTTGTGTTTCCATTTTAGTTTGTATCAATATATTTTTTAATTTCCCTTTTGACTTTTCTTTTTTGAACCATTGGTTGTTCAGGAGTATGTTGCTTAATCTCCATATGTTTGTAAATTTTTCAATATTCTCCCTGTTATTGATTTCTACCTTCATACCATTTCAGTCAGAAAAAATACTTGGTATAACATCAAGCTTTTCAAATTTTAGAAGATTTGTTTGTGGCCAAATGTATGATCTATCCAAAAAATGTTTTAAAAAAGAGCTTCGGTCTTGTGGTTGGTGACTGAATTCTGGTATACTTTTACTCAAGGCTAGGGCTTTCCAAGTCACATGGGATTTTTATTAGGACCCTTTCTTTTTTGAGGTCCTTATAATTTTAATTTTTATGTTTTTGTCTCACAAGTCTAGGGATCTGCTCTGCTCGTCTTATCAGCCTTTCAGCAGCTGCTTTCTAAGCAGTAACTATTTTTAGGGAGAAGCTCCCCCAAATACCAGGATATCTTTTTGTGACTCTTTCTTCTTGCAGATCATGTCAACACAATTCTTTACACATAGACTTTGTAGTTCTTCTGTGCATTCAGGACAGAAGTTCTTGTTTAAAAACATTTTGTTGTATCCATTCTCAGCAGGAGAGTTGGGTTGAATCACTTAATACACTATTACTTATATTGGAACTTCTCCATGCAAATTTTAAAATTTTTTATATTGTTGATTTAACATTTTTTTGCCTTAATTACTTGTGAATTATGATTTGTGGGAAATGCTATTTCCCATTTTACTGTTATTTAGAAGTCTGTTTGCATTTTGGTATAGTACTTACATATTTTCAATTTTTACACTGAAACCTTTGGTCCATTTGGAATTTCTCTAGATCTGCTGAGAAGTTTATATGAAACTTTTATTTGTGATGTTCACCTCTTTATCCACTCTCATTTTCAGGATTGTCTATCTTTTTGCCGTGGACTTGAAATTTTATCTTTTTATATAGTAAATTTGCCTGCAAATTTGCATCCATTTCTGAATTTTCTATTGTTTTGTTTCATTGTGTGTCTTTGTTCATGTGTCTGGGTGACACTCTTTTTTAATGGCTTTTTTAAGGCTTATACAGTACTCTGTGTACACTTAAAGTATATAATTTGATCAGTTATGACATATGTACACCCTCATGAAACCATCACTATAATCAAAGTAATGAACAAAAGTTTTCTTGTGCCTTTTGTAATTTATCACTCTTCCCCTACCCTTGTCCCCCAGTTGTCTCCACACAACAAACTGATTGGCTTTCTGCTATTACAACTTGCAGTTTTTAGAGTTTTGATCAGATAGAAGAGTCCTTTTGTATTTTACTCAACAAGTTATTTTGTGACTCACCTATGTTGTTGCTTTTATCATCAATTTGCTCTATTATTTGTGTAGTAGTAATATTTTATTATACAAATATACAAATTATTTATCAATTTATCTGTTTTTGGACATTTGGGTTGTTTCCAATGTTTGGTTATTACAAGTAAATCTGTCATGATCTTTTGTGTATATAAGACTGTACAGATATACACTTTCATTTCTCTTCAGTAAGGATGGAATGGTTAGTTTGTATGTATGTGCAAGTTTAATGTTTTTGGAAATTGCTCAACTGTTTTTCCAAGTGCTATACCAGTTTCCATTCCCACCGGAAGTGTATGAGATTTTCAGTTTATCTATGTCCTCATAAACACTTGATACTGTTTGTCTTTATACCTTCAGTTATTCTAATGAATGTATAGTGGTATCTCATTGTGGTTTTAATTTGCATTTTCCTTAAAATGCAAATTAAAGATAAAAAAGATCTTTCCCTGTGCTCATCTTCTTTCATGAAGTATATATTTTGTCCATTTTATATTAGTATATATGTTTTGTCTCACTGATTAGTTAAGAGTTCTTTTTATATTCTAGATATAAGTTCTTTGCCAGATATATGCTTGCCAAATGTATTTTACCAATGTGTGGCTTGCTTTTTTATTTTCTTAACATTGTCTTTTGAAAAGAAAAAAAGTTTAATATTGATGAATTTCAATTTATTGATGTCTTTAAATCTACAGATTAATTTGATAACAATTAACATATTCATAATATTGATTTTTCCAATCTATGAATATGGCATACTATTGTCTGAAATGACCGCCAAATTTTATGAGTTGAAACTTAATCCGCTTTGTGGTGGCATTAAGAGGCAGGGTCTTTTGGGAAGTGATTTTCATGAGAGGTCCACCTTATAAAAGGACCAGAGGTAACTAGTTTAGCCCTTCTGCCTTCTGCCACATGAGCACACAGTGTTCACCTCTTCTGCCATGTGAAGAAACAGCAAGAAAGCCCTCACCAGACACTGAATGCTGGCCCCTTGATCTTGGACTTCCCAGACTTCAGAACTGTGAGGAATAAATTTCTATTGTATGTAAGTTGCCCATTCTGTGGTGTTTTGTTACAGTGGCACAGGAAGCACATTTCTTCAATTATTAAATCTTCTTAATTTCTCTGAAGTCTGTTTTAGAGGTGGTGGTTAGGAAACAATGGCTGTTGATATGCCAAATCCAACCTGTGGTTTATTTGGTGTGGTTCACAAAACAAGAATAATTTTTACAGTTTTAGTGCGTTGTTAGAATGCAGAAGAAAGTGGGATAAACACTACAATATTTCATAGTTGCTACTTATAAAAAAGTTTTCCAGCTTCTGTCATAGAGAATTGTGTATAAATGTTGAACATAATTCATCAGATTCATTTCCAGGTATTCTACATTTCTGATGCTACTGAAAAACATCTGTTTATGACTAAGCTTATTTAAAATGTAATATTTCTGGTACAAAGTATTTGCTCAATATATATTCTATTGAATAAATGAAGAAAAACATTTTCATCTTTAGAAATAAACTTGTGAAACAGCTTGTTAAAGATGTTAAGGCCAAGACAGATCAGCAAAAGAAAGACACTGGAAAGAGATTCTAGAGTGTGTAGCTCCCCTTTCTTTCTTGGCCTTCTGCAGACTATACTCTCTCCTATGGGCTCTTGTCTCACCTGTTACTTTCTCTGACAAAAACTTCTGGCATCTTAGAGACATGGATATTGGTGCTACATGAATGAAGAAATCCTATGACATTGTTTTCAAGTTTTATTATCTTAATTTTCATTGCTGTTGTATTAGTCATGGTTTTCCAGAGAAGCAGAAGCAATAGGCTAGATAGGCAGACTGATTGTTTGATTGACTGGAAGGAATTGGCGCACATGATTGTGGAGGTTGGCCAGTCTGAAATCCCTGGGACAGGTCCACAGATGGGAAATCCTCGTAAGAGTTGATGTTCCAGTCTTGAGACTGAATTCCACAGGACAGCAAGCTGAAAACCCAGGTAGGGTTTCCAACTTGAACTCCTGGAGAGAATTTCTTTTTCTTCATGAAAACTGTGTTGCTCTTAAGGCCTTCAACTGATTGAATGAGGTCTACCACATTATGGAGGGTAATTTTTTTTACTCAAAAGTCTACTTAACTGCCTGTTAATCACATACAAAACACCCCTCCACAGCAACATCCTCAGGATGTTTGACCCCATAATTGGGTACCACAGCCTAGCCAAGTTGACAAAATGAACTATCACAGTAGTTATAGGTAAATACTATTTTATTTTGTACTTCAGTGTTATATCCTGCAACTTCATTAACTAATAATTTCTCCATATGGAAAAAAAAAATGGCGAATAGCGGGCAGGACTAACTTACAGCTCCCACTTGGATGGATAGAGCAGTGTGTGGAGGCTCACATAGTGAACTTTTGCTCCAAGAACTACCATAGGAACATGCCAGGAAAGCTGAGAGAATCCACAGACCCTTTGAAGGAAGCAGATAGCTGCCCCGGGAGACAGTGGAAAAACTGAATCCCCAAAGTGTGAATGTGTAAAAGCGGGATCATCTGCCTCCAAATACATACCCCCACTGGGGAACCTGAAGGTCCAGATCACAGGAGAAGGATTTGGACTTACATGGAGCTGAGACAAATTTAGAGAGCTGAGCGAAATACGGGAGTAGAAGACGTAGCCCTATGCACACTCTTGGTCCCCAGGGAAGCCACTTCTGATTCTGTCTCACAGGGGTTTTTTGGAAAGGGCTGCCAGGGGAACTGGGAAAAGACCACAGGAGAGGCCAGGTGTTGTGGTTCACACCTGTAATCCCAGCACTTTGGGAGGCTGGGGCAGGCAGATAACCTGAGGTAAGGAGTTCAAGACCAGCCTGGCAAACATGGGGAAACCCTGTCCCTACTAAAAATACAAAAAATTAGCCAGGCATTGTGGCACTTGCCTGTAGTCCCAGCTACTCAGGAGGCTGAAGCAGGAGAACTGCTTGAGCCTGGGAGGTGGAAGATGCAGTGAGCCAAGATCGCTACCACTGCACTCCAGTCTGGGCGACAGAGCGAGACTCTGTCTCAAAAAAACCAAACCAAACCAAACCAAACCAAAACAAAAACAGCAAAAGAAAGAAACTTCCAGCTGAACAATTTTGATTGAATGCAAAGTTTCTAGACAGAACTTGGGAGAGGGAGCAAATCGGGAGTGCAGACACAGCACAGAAGCTGAGGTATGTGGGGAAGCATGAAACCTGAAAGCTCTGCTTGCTTTCTCAGTTGGGAGGCTGGTAGCCTAGGGCAAGTTCTCAGCCCTGCTCACATGCCGTCTGGAAATAAACTCGGTGCTGTTAGTGGGGCATGGTGGGAGTGAGACTGGCCTTTTGGGCTGTGTGGGAGCCGGGTGAGGTCTGTAAGTGCCGGCTTTCCCCACTTTCTTGGTGACCTACGTGCAGCAAAGGCAGCCATAATCCTCCTGGGAACGTAACTCCATTGGTGTGAGAACCACACCCCCATCCCTACAGCAGCCACAGCAAACCCTGCCCAAGGAGAGTCTGAGTTCAGACACACCTAACCCTGTACCCACCTGATAGTCTTTCTCTACCTGCCCTGGTAGCCAAAGACAAAGGACATAGTTCCTGGGGAACTCTATGGCCCCGCCTAATGCCTAAGTCTAGGGCAAGTTTGTATCCTTCCTACACAACCGGAGGTGATGTGGTCTTGAAAGCATTATCTCCTGGCTAGAGGCCAACCAACAGAAAACCAGCACATTTAACAAAAATACAACCAGGTACCCTCACAGAATCCACTGCACTCCCCTACTACCTATACCAGAGCAGGTGCTGGTATCCACAGCTGGGAAACCTGAAGAGAGTTCACATCACAGGACTCTGTGCAGACGCTTCTGGAGCCTGGTAGCTCCACTGGGTGGCTACATCCAGAAGAAAAATAAAAATCATTGCAGTCTGGCTCTCAGGAAACCACAAACCTAGGGGAAGGGGGAGAGCACCACATTAAGGGAGCAATCCATGGGATGGAGGAATCTGAACAGCAGCCCTTGAGCCCCAGATCTTCTCTCTAATGTAGTCTACCCAAAAGAGAAGTAACCAGAAAAACAATTCTGGTAATATGACTAAACAAGGTTCTTTAACAACACAAAAAGATTACACTAGCTCAACATCAATGGATCCAAACCAAGAAGAAAACTCTGAATTGCCAGAAAAAGAATTCAGAAAGTTGATTATTAAGTAATCAAGGAGGTACCAGAGAAAGGTGAAGTCCAACTTAGTGCAATATAAAAAAAGATACAAGATATCAAGGGAAAAACCTTCAGTGAAATAGATAGCATAAATAAAAAAAAAAATCACAACTTCTGGAAATGAAGGACATACTTAGAGAAATGCAAAATACAATGGAAAGTCTCAGCAATAGAATTGCACAGGTAAAAGAAAGAAATTCAGAGCTCAAAGACAAGGCTTTTGAATTAACTCAATCCAACCAAGACAAAGAAAAAAATAATTTAAAAAAAGAACATAGGCCTCCAAGATGTTTGGGATTATGTTAAATGACCAAACCTAGGAATAACTGGTGTTCCTAAGGAAGAAGAGAAATCTAAAAGTTTGGAAAACACATTTAAGAGACTAATTGAAAAAAAATTTCCCCAGTCTTGCTAGAGACAGAGACATCCAAATACAAGAAGCTCAAAGAACACCTGGGAAATTTATTGCAAAATGATCATCACCTAGGCACACAGTCATAAGATTATCTAAAGTCAAGATGAAGGAAGGAATCTTAACAGCCATGAGGCAAAAGTATCAGGTAACCCACGAAGGAAAACCTATTAGAATAACAGCAGATTTCTCAGCAGAAACCCTACAAGCTAGAAGGGATTGGGGCCCTATCTTTACCCTCCTTAAACAAAATAATCAGCCAAGAATTCTGTATCCTGCAAAACTAAGCTTCAAAACTGAAGGAAAGATACAGTCTTTTTTTAGGCAAACAAATGCTGAGAGAATTCACCACTACCAAGCACTACAAGAACTGCTAAAAAGAGCTCTAAATCTTGGAACAAATCCTCAAAATACACCAAAATAAAACCTCCTTAAAGCATAAATCTCACAGTACCTATAAAATAAAAACACAATGAAAAAACAAAAGCAAGGTATTCAGGCAACAAATAGCACAATGAATAGAATAGTACCTCACATCTCAATAGTAATGTTGAATGTAAATGGTCAAAATGCTCCACTTAAAAATATAGAATGGCAGAATGGATAAAAATTCATCAACCAAGTATCTTCTGTCTCCAAGAGACTCAACATATAACGAAGGGGTGGAAAAGAATATTCCATGCAAATGGACACCAAAAGCAAGGAGGAATAGCTACTCTTATATCAGACAAAACAAACTGTAAAGCAACAGCAGTTAAAAAAGACAAAGAGGGAAATTATATAATGATAAAAGGCCTTGTCCAACAGGAAAATATCACAGTCCTAAATATATATACACCTAATACTGGAGCTCCTACATTTACAAAACAATTACTACTAGACCTAAGAAATGAGATAGATGGCAACACAGTAATATTGGGGGACTTCAATACTCCACTGACAGTACTAGACAGGTTATCAAGACAGAAATTATGGATTTAAACTATACTTTAGAACAAATTGACTTAAAAGGTATTTACAGAACATTCTACCCGACAACTACAGAATATATCATTGGCACATGGAACATTCTCCAAGACAGACCATATGATAGGCCACAAAATGAGTCTCAATAAATTTAAGAAAACTGAAATTATAACAAGTGCTCTTTCAGATCATAGTGGAATAAAATTAGAAATCAGCTCCAAAAGGAACCCTCAAAACCTTGGAAATTAAATAACCTGTTCCTGAATGATCATTAGGTCAACAATAAAATCAAGATGGAAATTTAAAAATTATCTGAACTGAACAATAATAGTGACACAACCTATCAAAACCTCTGGGATACAGCAAAAGCAGTGCTAAGAATAAAGTTCATAGACTTAAACGCCTACGTCAAAGAGTCTGAAAGAGCACAAATAGACAATCTAAGGTCACACCTCAAGGAACTAAAGAAACAAGAACAAACCAAACCTACACCCAGCAGAAGAAAAGAAATAACAAAGATCAGAGCAGAGCTAAATGATATTGAAACAAAAAAAAAATACAAAAGATAAACAAAACAAAAAGCTGATTCTTCGAAAAGATAAATAAAATCGATAGACCACTACTGAGGAGATTAAACAAGAAAAGGGAGAAAATCAAATTAAGCACAATTAGAAATGAAATGAGAGATATTACAACTGATACCACAGAAATGCAAAAGATTATTAAAGGCTACTGGGTACATCTTTACGTGCATAAACTAGAAAACCTAGAGGAGATGGATAAATTCCTGGAAATGCACAACCCTCAGTTTAAACCAGGAAGAGTTAGAAACTCTGAAGGGACCAATAACAAGCAGTGACATTGAAATGGTAATTAAAAAATTGCCTACCAAAACAAAACAAAACAAAAAGTCCAGGACCAGATGGATTTGCAGCTGGATTCTATCAGACATTGAATGAGAAATTGGTACCAATCCTATTAACACTATTCCACAAGACAGAGAAAGAGGGAATCCTCCCTAAATAATTCTATGAAGCCAGTATCACCCTAATACCAAAACCAGGAAAGGATGTAACAAAAAAAGAACACTACAGATCAATATCCCTGATGAAAACAGATGCAAAAATCCTCTACAACAGCATATGGAAAAGATAATCCACCATGATCCAATGGGTTTCATACCAGGGATGCACGGATGGTTTAACATTCACAAGTCAATACATGTGATACACCATGTAAATAGAATTAGAAACAAAAGTCACATGATCATCTTAATAGACACAGAATACGCATTTTACAAAATCCAGCATCCCTTTGTGGTTAAAACTTTCAGCTAAATCGGCAGAGAAGGGACATACCTTAACAAAATAAAAGCCATCTACGACAAATTCACAGCTAACATTATACTGAATGGGGAAAAGTTGAAAGCATTCCCCCTGAGAACTGGAACAAAAAAACGATGCCCACTCTCACTATTTCTATTCAACACAGTACTGGAAGTCCGAGCCAAAGCAATCAGATGAGAAAAAATAAAGGGCATCCAAATCAGTGAAGAAGTCAAACTGTTGCTGTTTGCTGATATGATATGATATGATACCTGGAAAACCCTACCCATTCCTCCAAAAAGCTCTTAGAATTGATAAATGAATTAAGCAAAGTTTTAGGATATAAAATTAATGTACACAAATCAGTAACTTTGCTATACACCAACAGCATCCAAGCTGAGAATCAAATCAATAACTCAACCACCTTTACAATAGCTGCAAAAAAATAAAATAAAATTCTTAGGAATATACCTAACCAAGGAGGTGATCCTTATCTCTAACCTTATAAAAAAATCAACCCAAGATGGATCAAAGACTTAAATTAAATCTAAGATGTGAAATCACAAAAAGTCTAGAAGATAACATTGGAAAAACCCTTACAGACATTGGCTTAGGCAAAGACTTCATGACCAAGAACCCAAAAGCAAATGCAACAAAAACAAAGTAAATAGATGGGGCTTAATTAAATTAAAAGTCTCTGCACAGCAAAAGAAACAATCAGCAGAGTATAGAGACAACCCACAGAGTGGGAAAAAACCTTCGAAATGTCTACAGGAACTCAAATAAATCAGTAAGAAAAAATTCCATCAAAAAGTGGCCTAAAGACATGAATGGATAATCCTCAAAAGAAGATATACAAATGGCCAACAAACATATGAAAAAAAAGCTCAACATCACTAATGATCAGGGAAATACAAATCAAAACCACAATGTGATACCACCTTAATCCTGCAAGAATGGCTATAATCAAAAAATAAAAAATAGATGTTGGCGGGGACATGGTGAAAAGGGAACACTTTTACACTACTGGTGGGAATGTACTAGTACAACCACTGTGGAAAACAGTGTGGAGATTCTCTAAAGAACTACCAGTTAATCCAGCAATCCCACTCCTGAGTATCTACCCAGAGGAAAAGAAGTCATTATATGAAAAATACATTTGCATACGCAGGCTTGTAGCAGCACAATTCGCAACTGCAAAAATATGGAACCAGCCTGAATGCCCATCAATCAACGAGTGGATAAAGAAATTGTGGTATACATGTGCCATGTTGGTCTGCTGCACCCATCAACTCGTCATTTACATCAGGTATAACTCCCAATGCAATCCCTCCCCAAACCTGCACGTTATGCACATGTACCCTACAACTTAAAGTATAATAATAATAAATAAATTTAAAAAAAAAAAAAAATTGTGGTATACATATATATTATGGACTACTACTCAGCCATAAAAAGGGACAAAATAATGACATTTGCAGCAAGCTGGATTGGAGACTATTATTCTAACTGAAGTAACTCAGGAATGGAAAATCAAGTGTATGTTCTCACTCATAAGTGGGAGCTAAACAATGAGGATGCAAAGGCATAAGAATAATACAATGGATTCCGGGAATTCAGGGAAAGGGTGGGAGGGTGGTGATGGATAAAAGGCTACACATTGGGTATAGTGTACACTGCTTGAATGATGGGTGCACCAAAATCTCAGAAATCACCACTAAAGAACTTATTCATGTAACCAAACACCACCTGTTCCCCCAAACCTATTGAAATTAAAAAGTCAAAAATAATCCATAGGATTTAAAACAATTTTTCTAAATATCTAAATATGTCACCAACATACTTAAAGCAAGTAATGATAATTTTAATCTTCCTTTCCAGAACATACATTCTATTTCTTACTTATGCTTATTTCTCTAGGTAAGGCCTCTATTAAAATATCAAGTAGGCCAGGCACCGTGGCTCACACCTGTAATCCCAGCTCTTTGGGAGGCCGAGGTGGGTGGATCACCTGAGGTCAGGAGTTCGAGACTTGCCTGGCCAACATAGTGAAATCCCATCTCTACTAAAAATACAAAAATTAGCCTGGTGTGGTGGCATGCACCTGTAGTCACAGCTACTCAGGAGGCTGAAGCAGGAGAATTGCTTAAACCTGGGAGGCAGAGGTTGCAGTGAGCCAAGATAGCGCCATTACACTCCAGCCTGGGTGACAGAGCGAGACTCTGTCTCAAAAAAGAAAAAAAAAGTCAAGTAATGATAGAAGGCATACTTGGCTTATTCTCAAATTCCATGGAAGTTTTCAATGTTTCATTGTGTGATATTTGCTCCATTTAAAAATTTTTCAGTAGCTTCTATTTATATTGACATTTTCTCTTCCTTGAGATTTTTAAAAAATTATGTGTTAAATTTATCAAATATTTTTCTGCATCTATTGAGAGGATCAATGGTTTTTCACCTTTTATTCTGTTAATATGAAGAATTACACGTTTATTTTTAAGTGCTAAGTAAATCTTCCATTCCTTTATTAAATCCAGTTTAGTTCAGTTGTATCTCTCTCTCACACACACACATACACACACACCACAAACACATCATTTGTAGGTCTACGATTTTTTAACCTAATTAAGAGTTTGACCTGTAATGTTCATTTCCTGCAATGTATTTTCAAGTTTGGGTATAATCATTATGCTTGTCTCATAAAATGAAATGTGACCTGCCCCTGCCACCCATTTTAAATTTTTTGAAGAGTGGGGTAAAACTGGCAATACCAAATCTTTCCAAAAGTTTCTAAACCTTTTACATATCCCAATACCCAAATTTCTGTTCTATTGGTTCTCTTTATTGTATATTTCACTATTTCATTATTTGCTCTTATCATAATTTTTTTCTACTTCTTTGCATTTATACTGTTCTATCTTGGATCAGCCCTTCTGTTTTAATAAAAAACTTACACATTTCCATCAATGTTCTAAGTACTAAGATGATGACAGCTTTCACTTCTAAATTATTCTTTTAATCTGCTTAGTTATTTTTGATAATTTTTTCATTTTCCTTTATTTCTTTAAATATACTTTCTGATAATTGCCATATCTGCAGACTACCATTCTTTCTCTATCTTGGTTTTACATTTTACTCTCTTTTCAGTGTGGCTAGTTTTTGCGGGATGAGTCTCACAGGTGATATGAATCTTGGTGCAAATCCATGTGAATGTGAGTTTTTGCTAGGAATTTTCATGAAAGGCTTAAAAATTTTATTTTTTCAATTCCCAAGAAAACCGGAGACGGGCAAGTTTCTTCAAAGCTTCCTCCTGTCTGCCGGTGGGGAGTCCACCTCTGCAGTTCTTCCATCGAGTGAGGCCCTTCTAGATGTCAGGCTATATGTGTATGGGAGGGACGAAAATATGGATGGGTGGGGGAAAAAAATTAGGCCAGCCATCCTATTTTGTCTCAGCCTTCATCTTACATTCCTTATGCTTGTAAAATCACACGCTCTAGGCCCTTGGTCTTCATAATACGGTCCTCAGACCATGATATCAGCACCTCCTGGGACTCTCAGAAATCCAAAATCTCAGGCACTAGTTCCAAAAGTTGTCCTTGTGGATTTTTCTTTACTTTTTGTTTCGGCTTCCTTTCCTGTCCTATCAGCTTTACGCTTATATATACGTTTTCTATTTTTTTTTTCTGTGTACAATGATAGGTATAAATTTTTTTTTCTTAGTAATCGCGTTTAGATTTAGCCGTTTAAGTCAGAAAAATAACGAAACGAGATCAGCATCGCTGGGTTCTTTAGTACACCCCAGTAGGTTAGCTGGGACTGGCTTCCGGCAGTTGCTGTTTGGTCGATTACAAACTATTAAATACACCAGTGAGGATGAAATCCTTCCGTGCTACGGCACCTCCGCAAACTACTTCTAAACTCTGCGTCAATCCTCCCCTCTCCCATCGCCCTTCCTCAGCAAAGCCTCACGGTTTCGTTCGGAGTAGGCCACCGAGCCACTGCGAAAACCCGGAGTAACGGATTCGGGGTGCAGCTAAGGTCTCCAAGGGAGCACGGGGAACTTACGGAGCATGCGTAAAGCGCGGTGCGCGCACATGCGCACTCGTTCGCGCAGGGCCGCGCGCCGGTCTCTCAGGAGGGCTTGGAGGCTGCGCGAGCAGTTGACGTGTTCGGTGGCTGCTGAGGCGGCGGAGCTCTGGGAGGGGAAGGAGCGGAGGAGAGGGGAGGGGGTGGTGAGGTGGGGGGCTGAACCCGGAAGTGGGTAGGCGCAGGAGCGAGCGCGCCCAGAGTGGAGCTCAGCTGCTGGGAGCCAGCGGGGGAGCCTTGGGTTCCCGGTAATGGATCTGTGGGGCGTTTTCCCAGGGAAACTGGGTGGGAAGGGTAGCGGGATCGCCGACTACAAGCGCATTCTCCGCCTCGCCAGGGCCTGGGAAAGCTCTTCAGCTTCCTTTAGTCGTCTCTCTGGTTGACCCCACTTCTTCTCTGCGCCCCTCCTGGGGCCGTCTCTCACCGGGTGGTTTTGGCCGAGGGACGCTCTCTATTCCTGAAGAGCTGTGCCTTGCCCGCCCGAGGAAAGCATGTTAATGGAGAGACTCGGATCTCGCGGCCGCCACGGCCTTATTGTCACCATCCCAGCACCCCTAAACCACGACTACAGCCTCCTCAACCCGCACAGTCAACGATCTTGGAAGATCTCTCCCATTTCTGCCAGGGTATTTTCACTCTGTTCGTGAATCAGGCCTGGAAGGTGTGCCTGGGTTCCTTTAAAATTATTCTTTTGTTGGCTGCCTTTCCTAAACCCGGCCCTCCTTGTTCTCCGCCCCAAAATCTTTGCCACGAATGAGTGTAAGCTGTGATTTTATCATCATTTAGTTATAATTAGAAGGAATTCGTTGATGATTGCCGTTGGCTGATCTAGCATTGCTTTGCCATGGAGTTATTTTACGTGGTTCTCACTCTTTTGCAGACCATGAAACCCTTGGGCACGCCCCTTCAGAAGCTGTTATCCAAGACAATCTAGTTTTCCTTTATAAATCACTTAAGACACTTATGAAGTTTCTTGTTCTGAAATTGCTGCACTGCAATGAAGAAGAGGAGAAAGGTTACTTCAAATCTTGAGAAGATCCATCTAGGCTATCATAAAGATTCTTCAGAAGGAAATGTTGCAGTGGAGTGTGACCAAGTGACCTATACTCATTCTGCAGAAAGACCAACTCCTGAAGCTCTTCACTGTTATCAGGAACTTCCTCCCTCTCCAGATCAGAGAAAGCTTTTGAGTTCTTTGCAGTATAATAAGAATTTGCTAAAATATTTAAATGATGATAGGCAGAAGCAACCATCTTTTTGTGATTTGCTTATCATAGTGGAAGGAAAAGAATTTAGTGCACATAAAGTAGTCGTTGCTGTTGGCAGTAGTTATTTTCATGCGTGTTTGAGCAAAAATCCAAGCACTGATGTTGTCACCCTGGATCACGTAACACATTCAGTTTTTCAGCATTTGCTTGAATTTCTTTACACATCAGAATTTTTTGTGTACAAATATGAAATACCTCTTGTTTTAGAGGCTGCAAAATTTTTGGACATTATCGATGCAGTGAAGTTGTTAAATAACGAAAATGTTGCCTCTTTTCATTCAGAGCTAGCTGAAAAGTCATCACCAGAAGAAACACTAAATGAATTAACTGGAAGACTATCAAATAATCATCAGTGCAAATTCTGTAGTAGACATTTTTGTTATAAAAAGTCTTTAGAGAATCATCTGGCTAAAACCCATAGGTCTCTTTTATTAGGGAAAAAACATGGGTTAAAAATGCTGGAGAGAAGTTTCTCCACAAGAAGATCAAAAAGGAATCGAAAGTGCCCTGTTAAGTTTGATGACACCAGCGATGATGAACAGGAAAGTGGCGATGGGTCAGACAATTTGAATCAAGAAAATTTTGATAAGGAAAAGTCAGATAGAAATGATTCTGAGGATCCTGGAAGTGAATATAATGCTGAAGAAGATGAGTTAGAGGAGGAGATGTCAGATGAATACTCTGACATTGAAGAACAAAGTGAAAAGGATCATAATGATGCAGAAGAAGAACCTGAGGCTGGTGATTCTGTAGGGAATATTCATGAGGGGTTAACTCCAGTGGTCATTCAGAACAGCAACAAAAAAATATTGCAGTGTCCTAAATGTGATAAAACATTTGACCGGATAGGTAAGAAAAGAAAACTTGTTTTCTATCTCTAATCAAAAAGATCGCTTATAAAAAGACTGCTTATGTAGGGAGAATACTTTGGTTTTCAATAGTGTTTATCCTGTTACTTTAAATTTGTTGTGATTCAGGAATTAATTTAAGTATTTATATTAGCCTTTACTTTTCTTCATGTCCCAGTGACACATCATTAGATCATGTCATTTGATATGAAAGACTCCAGAGTGTCAATAATTATCATGTAGAGCTTTGATTTATATGCCAGTTTAATTCCAGTGATAGGTACTATTTTTAAGTCATTAAAGAAATGTAGATTATATTACATTTAGTAATTTGTATATTCTTTTCCCCTTGCATGGTAATATATGAGTTATAAATGTCACTTTTCCAGTATCTAGCACTATTTAATAGAAAGGGGATGTTTTAGATTAAACTATGGTGAAGGATAAAATTGAAATGAATGTAATTTAATACTGTAGATAAAGACTTTGGGAAGTATCCTAGTTAGTAGCACTCTGGTTATATTATACATGTGACCTTAGCCAAAAGGCCAAGAAGCTTTGGTTGTTATAATAATGAATAAATCAATTTTTCTTCTATTGGAAAAGAATTTGTAAATGTAGTCTATCATTTTAAGTTTTATGTAAGTATATATTTAATTTCAAGTTGTCTAATATTTGCTAGGTAAGGTAATTCTTGGAAGTGTCTTATGTGAACTGTTCTAATATGAACTTTTCAGTTGCAACAGTTAAGCTTCCAGGTAAATTGAAGTTATGAAATAGTGAAATATATTCTACCACATATAATGATAAAAACATTAGTGCAATCTGACCTGGTAAAATTACTTACCCGGTTTAATATATCCCCATATGTCTTACAGTGTTACCTTACTTATGTTACTGATATAGGTGGAAATTGATTTTATAAGAAATTGGTGATCATTTGCTGTAAAAATATGTTGCATTATATGCTGAGATAACAGTGGTATCTACTTTTTGCTTTTTATAATGTTTTTTGGGATAATTTTCTCTCCGAATCATAACACTTTGGATAATCTAATTTAATAATTATTAATATTTTAACTGAGCCTGTGTGCAAACGAATAAAAAAACTTCTTCAGTAACAATTCCAAGAGCATATGTATACAAGTAAATTGTTAAAGTTAGACTGGATAAAATACTGTTGTAGAGCTGTAAACAAATACTGTGAAAATGTGTATAGAGGTGAGAACAGCTTTTTGGGTTGAAGTATCTGAGAACATTTCATCTTTCCAATAGACTTCTTAGACTTTGTACTCTTAGTGCACGCTTCCTGTATTCTGCCTTAATTGTCTTAATTTGACTTGGAGATGAGTGAATAGGGATGAGTTCACAAATGGTATTGTAGGTGGAACACAAATATCTCAAACCGTCCCATTCACTAGTCCTGTGACATGCTGTATAAAAGAAGGGTTCTGTGTTCAAGTAAGATTGGGAACTATATAATTCACAATCTATTAACTGCCCGATTCTCTAGTAAAGAAACCTGTTGATTTTGCTTAACCCAGTATTTCCTTAAATCGTTTTACCACAAGATATTTTGGAGGTACTTCTTTGAGCATCCTAGGAAACTACAGTTTTCTGCACAATTTGGGAAAACACTGCTCAAGATTGAGGTGCTAATTTACTAAGAGGAGGACATTTCGCTCCTCCCTCCCTCCCTTCCTCCCTCCCTCCCTCCTTCCCTTCCTCCCTCCCTCCCTCCCTCCCTCCCTTCTGTCCCTTTCCCTTTCCCCTTCCTTTTTTTCCAAGTTCAGCCCAGATAATTGTGGGAGTCAATAGGTCACATTGTAGGTTTATTTCCGACTGATCTTTCTGAATGTATTTTACATTATGCCACTCTTTTACCCATTCCTCTCTTTTGTTTAGCCCTGCTGCTTGCTTTTCACCAGTAGTTTCTCATTTCTATTACCTTAGTATATCTATATCTATCTATATCTTATTCATACATTGCTAGTTAAAAAGCATGAGTTACAGTGATATGAGACTGCTTGGGTGTGTTGGAATCATGTTCTTGGGTGAGATACTTAACCTGTCTGTGTTTTTGTTTCCTCATAAGTAAAGTGAGATGATGCTAATGTGATGCTAATAGTACCTTCTCATGAGGTAGGGAAAGGTTATTATGAGGATTAAATGGGGTAATTCTTGGGAATCACTTAAAATATTGCACAAAATATAGGTGTTCTAACATATTTATTATCTCTAAGCTGCCAAACATTATTAAACAAATATGAAATGATATACTCTCTGTCATCAAGAATCTTAGAGTTTAATGGGTACATGAAAAAAACACAATCATGTTACAATAAAGATAATTTTATCAGGATAATTACAGAAGACTAAGGAAATCAGGAGAAGTGTCTCAGAGCAGATAGTATTTGAGCTAAGACTCAAAGAATAGGTAACAGTTTACAAGACAGAAGAACCAGCATGTGTAAAGGCATTGAGGTATGTTGTATTGCTCAAGTGTGAGTGGTTTCAAGGTGGTCAGGTGTTATTTTCGTAGTGAAAATAACAGGAGATGAAGGTGGGCAAGAAAGTGGTGGTCAGATTTTGTATGTCTTGTATACTCTACAAAGGCATATACTTTGGACAACATAACTTAACTAGACTGGACTTTATCCAGTAGGTGATAGGGACCGTTGAAAAGAATTTTAGAAAGGAAACCATGGCGTATAAGAATTTTAGAAAGATCATGGTGGCTTCAGTGTGGAGAAGAAAATTGGAAAAAGGGATGAAAAAAGAGCCAGGGAGATAAGAAGGAGCATATGACAAAGGACCAGAATGATAATATAGCTTAGACTTGGAAGATGAGTGGCATTGGGAGTGGGGTGTAGAATGAGAGTAAAGCAGAGAGTTATAATACATTGAATGTAAACTAAGTGGACCAGTGATGGGTAGAATGAAAAGAGTATTTAGCAGAAGATCCATGTGTCTTAAGTGTCCTCTCTTACCATCTTTATTATTAGAAGTACAGTTTATTTAAAAAATAACACAGGAGTTCGAGCGCCACCGTCATTATTCTCATACCATCCACATTCCTTTTGTAGAATTTTTAAATGCCACCCCAATTTTGGGTTATTTATCTGTCTTAGATTGTGAGCCTGGGAGTTACGTATCTTACTCTTGGCTAGTATTCTTTGTAACATCTCAGGTCATTTTAAGTAAATTTTTAGTAAGCAGCTGTTTATTTGAACTAAGTTGAAAAGTTGGTATCTGACTTGACTTTGGGCTTACAGCCAATTAGCATTCTTTAAGCTTCTAACTTGGCTTTTTTGGGGTTGGTTTATGAGAGATGCATAAGCTTTGAGACCTTCTGCTGGAACCATTAGTTCCACAATATGTAATCTACTAATTTGATTCCATTACTTTACATCTTTTATCCTTTCTGCCAGTTATATTTTTCCGTAGGTTACCGGCTGTCTTCTCAGCAAATTATCATGCAAATAAGAATCCTTTGACCTTTCCCCTTACACCAAAAGTGTAATGGATAAACAGGCAAAAGCAGGGAGATGACAGATGGGGTGAGAGAGAAAATTTGGATAATTCATCTTTTTTATTGTTTCCACAGAGAACTAAAATCTTTCCTTAGATTAAATTCACAATCTCTTCTAGAGGTAGAGCATGTTTTATACCTTTAAAAAAATGTGACTAGTGCATCCTGCAGATATTCCACTTAGTTCTTAATAGAAAAGGGTTATAACAATGGCACAACTCTCTAAGGCTAAGTATTTTAATTACATATTCTTTAGAGTAACTCATATGACCATTTCAAGGTACATTTTAAGATGTAGCAATATCAGATATATAATAAACTCATCTAGTGATATTTCTCTTTGTAAAAACTGCATACAAAATCTAACATTGGTAATTTTATATGACCCATGTGGGAATAAATTCTGTATAAGGTCAAATATGTTCATGTGAAAATATCTTTAATTTATGACTCCTGATTTGAGACATGATTCATATTGGGATTCAGTTCAGAAAAATGCTGTGGACAAAATTTCTTATGTTATAAAATGTTATGTATTTTCTGTTCACGATCAGGAATGCTTGGGTGTAGTTTAATATTCTATGAAGGAATACTGTTTTTTAAATTGAAACTTTGATAAGTTTTAAGTGAACATTTTGATTTATACATTATTATTGAATGCCCCACTCCGTAAACGTAGAGAAACAGTTGTAGATGTTTACTGTTTGTGCTAAGGAGTGCCCTCCCCACTGGCAAAAAAAAAAAAAAACCTACCAAATGATTTAAACATGAAAATCAAAGATTAGCATATATTTTCCCACTAGTCTCTAGAGATCTACCTAGCTCTTTTGGGTCCAGCATTCCCTCAAAAGTTCTCTCGCCTGTTCTTGTTCAGAAATTCAAATCCATGGCGATAACAGGCCATGCAAAGCCTATGTGCATAAAATTTGAATTAATAACTAAAAGATTATTTTACTTATTCAAATTTCTGTATTATCATTGGTCTGCTTGATTTTGCTCAATTTATTTAAAATGGTTTTTAAAAAAATCATGAGGTTTATCTAATTTTGGCTATTTCAGTTTATATTCACAAACTTTCTTCTTTTTTTTTTTTCCTTGCTTAAACCTTTCTCTCTCCTGGTATGTAGGGAAATGGAAACTTAATAGTCAAAGTGATTTTAATTTTTAATTCAACTGCCATTTCAATGACTTCGTATTAGCTATAAGTAACTTAATTTTTATTTGCATGCGTAGAAGAAATTCTCGATTTTCAATAGAGGGAAAATGCTGCTAATTGTTAATTTAACATCTTTTCAGCAAAGGCATTTTCATAGCAAGTAAATGATTTGTTGAAAAATTTTTCATACTTTAAGATTTTTATTATGCTGCTACTTTTGTAAGACATAAAATTGAGGGCCGGGTGCAGTGGCTCATGCCTGTAATCCCAGCACTTTGGGAGGCCGAAGTGGGCGGATCACCTGAGGTCAGGAGTTCGAGACCAGTCTGACCAATATGATGAAACCCCATCTCTACTAAAAATACAAAAAATCAGCTAGGTGTGATGGCATGTGCCTCTAATCCCTGCTGCTCAGGAGGCTGAGACAGGAGAATCGCTTGAAGCCAGGAGGCGGAGGTTGCAGTGAGCTGAGATCGCGTCAGTGCACTCCAGCCTGGACAACAAGAGCAAAACTCTGTCTCAAAAAAAAAAAAAAGAAAGAAAAATGAGAAGATTTAAGCATTAGGAGGTTGATAAGTTGTCTCTCAATTTTGAGAATCTGTGCTAAACCTGCGCAGTCAATCCCCAGTTAAAAATGGACCTGTTCCAAAAATCACGTTTAGTTATTAAAAAATCAGACTATATACTTTTGTTTACAGTTTTTTAAATATCAGTATGATTATTTACATAATTTAAAAGGTGAGTTAAAACTGAAATATGAAAACCTTCACAATAAAGGAATACTTAAAAAAAAATCCATAAAGTGACCTCTGTCTTTTCTCAGTATTTGATCTGATTCCTTGAACACAGCAGGGGAGGTGGTGGTGGTAGGATGTGTATATGCATGTGTAAATGGTTGGGTATACTCTAGCAGTAGCAGAGAGGGAACAGAGATACTAAGCAATTTTAGCAGTGGCAAGGGGAAAGAGCCAAGTGTATACAACGTTATCAGAGCTGAAACCCCTGTTTGATTTGTTATAACAGATATTCATTCATAAATCGGATGCATCCATATTTATATTTGAGGTATACCTACATGTCCATATTATGACTAGTAACCCGTATGATAATAATGATAACAGTTAATATTTATTAGTGCTTACCGTGTGCTGGGAATTTTTTTTTTTTGACTTGGGGTTTTGCCAGGCTGGCCAGGCTGGTCTCAAATTTATGACCTCAAGTGTTCGCCCACCTTGACTTCCCCAAGTGCTGAGATTACAGGCATAATCCACCATGCCTGGCTCTGCCAGGATGTTTTAAGTGTTGTTGTGTGTATTTGTTAACGTATTTACATCTCACAACCCCATGAAGTGTTACTAACTCAAGTAAAGAGAGGTTAAATTATTAGCTTGATTTAAATCACGTAGCTAATTTAGAAGATGCCTAAATATTGACTGAGTTTTCTGACTATATGCATATCAGGTATGCATATACCATTACTGTGCTCTACATCTAAATACCTAATTTTTCATTATACTTCTGTTTTCTTTGCTTGTGATTAACACCCTTCCCCTTACCTTAAGGAAAATACCTTGGTTTCCTTTCCTTAGTTTTTTTTATTGTGATAAGTGCAATATAACTAATTTTTAGATAATATAATATTGCTTGCTTAATAAAATCAGTTGTATATAGATATATTTACTAAATTAGTGAATTTATTTTATTTTATTAGGTAGGCACATAATTATGATTATACCTTTTCCTCAGTGGCCTTGGAATATTTTGGATTTTTCATAATTTTCATGTTATACATAGGGTATATCCTTTTTAAAGTACATGATCGAAATGCTATACTTTCACATTAGTTTTCATCTGAAGAAAAATTTATTTATACATTTATTTTTCAGGAGAGAGCAAAGCTAAGTTTTTAATTAAGAATTACCTTTCATGTTGATTTTTTTTTCCTATGTTTATTGCCTTTTGCTTGGAAATATATTTCGAAATTTCTAATTCAAATGACCAGATGTGCACATTCACAGTACACAGATTACCCAGTAATAATAATAGACAACAGTAATTGATAACTTACGTGTTTGATACTGTTGTAAGTGTGTTATGTGTATGAATTTGTTTATTATTACAGCAGTTCTATTAGGTAAATTCTGTTATTATCTCAGTTTTTCAGATGAGGAAGATTTGAGGCATATAGAGGTTACTTGTCCAAGGTCACATAACCCTCTATTTAGAGAGCCAGTATCCATATCCAGGTGTGTGGACCCACAGAGATACTGAAAATATGAACATAATAAATCTTAAATGATGAATTGATCTTTTGCTAAAAGTTAATTTTAAATTTTAAAATACATTTAAAAATGTAAGGTTCAGAGAATTTGCCAACAGTTTTCAGAAAATGTATCAAACCTCTTAATTTTTAAAATGTGTGATCATGAATAACTTTTTTTTAATGACTCAAGTTTTTGAGGAAAAGTATACTTTGAACAGTAAGCTCAAAATAGTAAGTCATTAGGTTTATCAGAGGTAGAGATTTAGGTAAACTTTTTTCTAGTTTTGTGTGTGGATTTAGGTGTGTACATTAAGTTTGCTAAACCATGAGATTTTATTCCACTGTCAAATTCCAATCACAGTATAGCAAATGTACTAAATTTAATTTTAATTTTTCTTTTTTTATAGGAAAATATGAGAGCCACACCCGTGTTCACACAGGTGAGAAGCCCTTTGAGTGTGATATTTGTCACCAACGCTATTCGACAAAGTCTAACCTAACTGTTCACAGAAAGAAGCACAGTAATGAAACAGAATTTCATAAGAAGGAGCACAAGTGCCCTTATTGTAATAAACTTCATGCAAGCAAGAAGACTTTAGCCAAGCATGTTAAGAGGCAAGTATTATCTTGCTTCCATAGTATACTTTATTGTGCCTTTTAATTTAAATATGTAGAAAGCTAAAAACATCTATAAAGTGCTTATCTCCAATTCTTTCATTGGACATTCATTGAGATACAGCATTTTGATTATCCTGTTTTCTTTCTTGGGTTTTGGCAAGTATGTCTTCAGAAATATGTGGTTTTTATACTCATAAATTTCTTTCTCTTTTTTTTTTTTTTTTTTTTTTTGAGGTAGGGTTTCACTTGTCGCCCAGGCTGGAATGCAGTGGTACAATCTCAGCTCATTGCAACCTCTACCTCCTGGGTTCAATCAGTCCTCCCATTTCAGCCTCCTGAGTAGCTGGAACTACAGGCACGCACCATGCCCAGCTAATTTTTATATTTTTTGTAGAGACTGGGTTTCACTTTATTGCCCAGGGTGATCTCAAACTCCTAGGCTCAAGTGATCTGCCCGCTTTGACCTCCCAAAGTGCTGGAATTACAGGTGTGAGCCACCATGCCCGGCCAAGAAATTTATTCTTATACTCAACATTGTGTTTAATGTGTAACAGTTTGTGAGATAAAGAATATTTAATAGAATATTGTATATTTAACTCTAAAAATTAAATTTACTGAAATCTGGACTAAAAAAAAATCAGACATATTACATTGCAGTTTATGTATAAAGAACTAGGTTCCTGAATGTATTTAAAAGATGATTATACTTTTATTTGATTATTTCTGCATATACTTAGGTATACATATACATTTATTAAAATGATAATGATACCTCCTTAAAGAGCTCACCTGTGCCTACTTGTCTCATTATGAAAGGAACCAGTACTTGATCCTGGTAATTACTGTCAACATATTCACATGGACTATTGCTTTAACTAATATAACCTTTTCCTAATAACCCTTTTCTTTTCCTCTGATAGATTTCATCCAGAAAATGCACAAGAATTTATTTCCATTAAGAAGACTAAGAGTGAAAGTTGGAAATGTGATGTAAGAGTTTTTAAATAAAACAAATTAGAAAACCAAAGTAAATGAAATGTCTTTTGGGGAAGTAAAGTAATTAGGTTTTAAAGTAATGTGACTTAGCTTATTTCACTTTTAGAATTTTCCTTTTATATAAAATTATTCTAATATACTTTGTAAATTAAGCCTGGTATAGGTTAGTTTTTAGATGATGGACCTAAGAAGTAGAAATCCTAGTTTTTATTTTCATTGTAATCACCATACCATGTATTTATGGTTATATATGTAAACTGTGACATTACTGTTGCACAGAATATAAAATGTTAGACTTTCTCCCTCATTTCTGGGTATGTGTTGTTGACATAATAAACTATCTCAAAACTTAGTGGCCTTAAATAAGTATTTTGATATGTCTCACCCTTTTGTGTGTTAGGAATCCACATTTGGGGCAGGGATTTGCTAGGTTAATTCTTCTGTTCCACTTGTTGTCAACTGAAGTCACTCAACAGTTTTCAGCTAGTGCATGGTCTGGTCTGGTCTGGGGATACTTCCAAAGTGGCTCACTCAAGGCTAGATATGGTGGCTAACGCCTGTAATCCCAGCACTTTGGGAGGCCCAGGCTAGTAGATCACCTAAGGTCAGGAGTTTGAGACCAATCTGGCCAACATGGCAAAACCCCATCTCTACTAAAAAAAAAAAAATTAGCTGGGCATGGTGGCACATGCCTGTAATCCCAGTTGCTTGGGAGACTGAGGCAAGAGAATCACTTGAACTCGGGAGGTGGAGGTTGCAGTGAGCCGAGATCACACCACTGCACTCCAGCCTGGGTGACAGAGCCAGACTGTCAAACAAAACAAAGTGGCCCACCCATGTGACAGGTAACTTGGTGTTTGTTCCTGGCTAGAATCTCAGCAAGGACTATTTACCAGGAACCTTAGTTCTTCTCTACTTTGGTCTTTTTTTGAGGCTTCTTGAGCTTCTTTCTATCATAGCAGCTAAGTTCCAAGAGTGAGTAAGTGTTCCAAGAAACCTAGATAAAAACTATTAGACTTTATGGCATAGCCTCAGAAGTCTCTGAAAATCACTTCTACTACATTTTGTTGGCCAAACAAATCACTCCAACCTGGGTAGATTTAAAGAGAAGGGAATTAGATTCCATTTTTCAATAGGAGGAGTACCATTGTACTTATGGACATCTTTATTCTACAGTACCTCTTAAGTATTTTTTCAGTATTTACATTAATCTTTTCTTTTTTTTTCTTTTTTGAGATGGTCTTGCTTTGTCACCCAGACTGGAGTGCAGTGGCGTGATCTTGACTCGCTGCAGCCTCCTCCTCCTGGGTTCAAGTGATTCTTGTGCCTCAGCCTCCCGAGTAGCTGGGACTACAGGTGCACACCACCACGCCCAGCTAATTTTTATATTTTTAGTAGTGATGGGGTTTCACCATGTTGGCCAGGCTGATCTTGAACTCCTGACCCCAAGTGATCCACCCGTCTCGGCCTCCCGAAGTGCTTCCCGGGATTACAGGTGTGAACCTCTGTGCCCAGCCTAGGTGAATCTTTTTTAAAGGCATCCCTAGCTGTTACTTTTGCCTTCTTTAATCCAAGATTCAATTTATATATATAGCAAAATTCTCACAATTTCTCTGATTTCAGCTTCTAGAAATTGAAGTTAATTATTAATTACAATGTTTGAATCTGCATAAGATAGTGTCTTCCCCTTACTAAGTTTCATCATTCTTGGCTATAAAACATTAATAATAATGCCAATTGCATCTGTCTCACAGGATTATTGTGAGAATTAAGAGAAATAATCCATGAATTAGTTAGCATTGTGCCTGGTGTATATAGTATGTGCTATGTCATTATTGTTGGTGCTCTTACTATAGCAGCCTACCTCTCTTTTAAAAAACCTGATGAATGTCAAATTTTTAAAGACTGACCACTTCAAGAGATACACTTTAAAATACTTTTTCTGTGGCTTCTTATTCAGATTTTTATTCAAATATATGGCAACACTGAAAAAAAAGAACCTTTTATTCCTGACATATAAGTGACTAAAAAATAATATATTTCATGGATTTAGAAATTCTGACTAGAATTAAGATAGTATGATTATTCTATATCCCTACTAGAAATGCAAAGAGTTGAAATTCAGCTACCTTTAGTACTAATTTAAAATCATTCCTTACTTCCTCTAGAGCATTTTTTTCCTGCACAATTAGAATTTAGTTTTACTTTTTGTAAGTTTACTGTTGGGAGAAAAGTCTGTTTATTGAATTTACATTTTTTTTTTCCTCATTACAAGCTTAGTATTACAATTTTTAATTCAGGTTCTCTTAACATTTTGTTTGCATTTTAATTTAGATTTGTAAGAAATCTTTTACTCGAAGACCACACTTGGAGGAACATATGATTCTACATTCTCAAGATAAACCTTTTAAGTGTACCTATTGTGAAGAACATTTTAAATCACGGTTTGCTCGGTTAAAGCATCAAGAAAAATTCCATCTGGGTAAGCAAGTTACTTTTTCTTAAGGCAGCCATGACAATTTTAATTATTACATCATGTTGGAGGAGCCTTCTACAGCTGAATTACTCTTTTTCTTCTAGAAGACTTTTTAAGAGTGGTTTTAGGTTCACAGCAAAATTGAGAGAAAGGGATAGATAGTTCCCATATACCCTCTGCCTCCACATATGCACAGCCTCCCCCATTATCAGCAGTTCTTCACCAGAGTGGTACATTTGTTACAATCGAAGAACCTACATTGACACATCATAATCACCCAAAGACTCTAGTTTAGACTAGGGTTCACTCTCAGTATTGTATATTCTGTTGTTTTAGACAAATCTATAATGACATGTATCATTATAGTATCGTACAGAATAGTTTCACTGCCCCGAAATTTCCCTGTGCTTCTCCATTTGTCTCCCGCACCAACCCCTGGCAACCACTGACCTTTGTACTTTGTTGGATGGTTCATTTTTTTTAGATACCTCATCTACTACTTGAAGATCTTTTTACTGTCTCCATAGTTTTACCTTTTCCAGAATATCATATGGTTGGAATCATACACTGTGTTGCCTTTTCAGGTTGGCTTCTTCCACTTAGTATAGTGCTAAACGATACAATTGGCCCTCCATATCTATGAATTCCATGTCTGTGGATTCAACCAACTGTGGATCGGAGATATTAAAAAAGAAATAACAAAACATAATAATACAACAATAAAAAAATACACTTTAAAATATAGTATAACAGTGATTTACATCACATTTCCATCATATTAGTATTAAGTAATCAAGAGATGATTTAAAGTTTATGGTAGGATGTGCATAGTTTGCATGTAAATACTGTACCACCTTATATAACGGAATGGAGCATCCATGGATTTTGGTATTCCGGGCCATCCTGGAACCAGTCCAATCCCTCACGGATACCTAGGGAGGACTTTATTCCATTGTCTGGATATACCACAGTTTATCCATTCACCCACTGAAAGATATCTTGGTTGCTTCCAAGTTTTGGCAGTTATAAATAAAATTGCTATAAACATCTATATGTAGGCTTTTTTGTAGACTTAGGTTTTCAGTTCGTTTGGTTAAATACCTAGGAGAACAAGGTCTGGATCAGATGGTAAGAGTATAATTAGTTTATAAGAAACTGTCAAATTGTCTTCCAAAGTAGCTGTATCATTTTGCATTCCCATGAGAATGTCTGTCACTTCATGTTCTTGCCAGCATTTGGTGTTTTCTGTGTTCCAAATTTTGGCCATTGTAATAGGTTTGTAGTGGTATATCATTGCATTAATTTGCATTTTCCTGATGGCATATAATGTGGAGCATCGTTTCATATGTTTATTTACATCTATATATCTTCTTTGGTGTAGTGTCTGTTAGTTCTTTGGCCCAATTTTTTTTTTTTTTTTGAGACAGAGTCTTGCTCTGTCGCCCAGGCTGGAGTGTAATGGCGCAATCCTGGCTCACTGCAACCTCCACCTCCTGGGTTCAAGTGATTCTCCTGCCTCAGCCTCCAGAGTAGCTGGGATTACAGGTGCCCACTACCACGCCCAACTAAGTTTTTTGTATTTTTAATAGAGACGGGGTTTCACCAGGTTACCCAGAGTGGTCTCAAACTCCTGACCTCAGGTGATCCACCTGCCTCAGCCTCCCAAAGTGCTGGGATTACAGGCATGAGCCACCATGCCCAGCTGGCCCATTTTTTCATCAAGTTGTTTACTTATTGTTGAGTTTTGAGAGTTCTTTGTATATTTTGGATAACACTTACCAGATATTTCTTTTCAAGTATTTCCTTTCAATCTGTGAATTTTCATCATCTTGACAATTTCTGTGACAGAGGAAAATTTTAATTTTAATTAAGTCCAATTTATCTATTGTTTCTTTCATGGATTGTGCAAAGTTATTGCAAAACCTAAGGTCATCTACATTTTTGTGATCCATTTTGAGTTTACTTTTGCAAAGGATGTAAAGTCTGTGTCTAGATTCTTTTTTTTTTTTTTTTGGTCTGGATATCCATTTGCACTAGGACCATTTCTTAAAAAGACTATCCTTGCTGTATTGTATTGCTTTTGCTTCTTTGTGAAAGATTAGTTGACCATATTTATGTAGGTCTGTTTCTGGGCTCTGTATTCTGTTCTATTGATCTATTTTTTTTATTTTTATTTTTGCCAATACTATACTGTCTTGATTACTGTAACTTTATAGTAAGTGTTAAAGCCAAGTAATGTCAGCCCTCCAACCTTACTCTTCTCCTTCAATGTTGTGTTGGCTCTTCTGGATCTTTTGCCTTTCCATATTAACTTTAGAATCAGTTTGTTGATATCTACAAAATGACTTTCTGGGATTTTGATTGGGATTGCATTGAATGTAGAGATCATGTTGTGAAGTTGAGTCTTTCCATGAACTTGGGATATCTTTTCACGTGTTTAGTTTTTCTTTGATTTCTTTCATCTGAGTTTTGTAGTTTTCTCATATAGATCTTGTACTTATGTTGTTAGATTTATTCCTAAATGTTTCATTTTGGGGGATTGTTGAACTACCATTAGTGAACCTTGAGTATTGGCTTAGGCAAAGAAAGTCATATAAATTGGAAGGAGTACTGTATATGTCACAGTTCTTGGAGATGTGTCAATGTGTTTTTTTGTGTGTGTTGGGTTTTTTTTTTTTTGTTCCTTTTTTTGATGACAAATGTGCCAGTGGGCATAAGCTGTGCATTTATTCATAGTTGATGTTGCATAGGTTTGTGAGTGCTTAGGATGAGACGTTCTTATTTTGTAAAAAGATAATTTTTCAAGGAGTAGAATAAACTTAATATATTTGGAATTCACTATAGTATTTAATGAAATACCTCCCTAATGCTTACGGCCAAGGTGGAGAGTTGTGGTCTAGATAGCAGTATACTTCGGTAAATTTATGACTATTAATCCCACTAATGAATTTTGTCATTACAGGTAGAGGCCCTCTCCGTGTTCAATTCATTACCTTTGTTAACAACTTAAATAAAAATATACACTTCATTGCTTATGAAATTTATAGATGTCATAAAGCTGGCAAGGGTATTTAATATACTAGAAAATAAACATATTTTAAAAATCTATGTTATACAATAGGTCAAAACAAATTATGTTAAAATTAATTAAGAAATACAAAACTAGGTTGCGTGCAGTGACTCATGCCTGTAATGCCAGCACTTTGGGAGGCTGAAGCTGGCAGATCACCTGAGGTCGGGAGTTCGAGACTAGCCTGACAAACATGGAGAAAACTTGACTCTACTAAAAATACAAAATTAACTGGTCATGGTGGCAGATGCCTGTAATACCAGCTACTCAGGAGGCTGAGGCAGGAGAATATCTTGAACCCAGGAGGCAGAGGTTGTGGTGAGCCGAGATCACACTATTGCACTCCAGCCTGGGCAACAAGAACGAAATTCTGTCTCAAAAATAATAAATAAATAAATAAATAAATAAATAAATAAATAAACAAATAGTTGTAAACTTAAGGGAGTGATCTTTTAGTCATTAAGTCTTTAAGAACTATAAAATAGTTTATCATCCAAAGTACTCACTTTATAGACGATCATAAAGGCAGAGGCTTTTTGGACACTGTGAACCAATAATATGATATGATTTACAAAACCAGTGTAGTTTTAAACTATATTAATAAAAGTCTATTTTTCAGAATTAGGGAAATAATAGTCTGATTTTGAATTGATCTGGAAAATTGCATTCATTTCTGTATACCACATTTAAGATGGATATTGACAAATACATATTTTAGAGATGGGTAATTTTGGTGATGTAGAGTCTTGAAATCATATCATGTGAAAAACATGGTCCTTGAAATATTTTATCCAGGAAAGGAAGATAGAGCAGCTGTCTTCAAATACTTTCAAGGCACTATTGTGCAACAAGGGAGTCTTAATCTTTGTGAGTTTAGTATATAAGACTAGTATATGCTGGAAGATTATTTACCTGAAGCTTAATCTCTCCAAATTGCCTTTACTAAGTTGTTTTCTTTCACAGTATCCAGTTTCAGCATTTCTAAGAAGCCATCATGTAGAAACAGTTTTTATAGTTACCAAACTGTAGTTGACATGTTCTTGATTCTGTTTCATAGGAGAAATTTCTTTAGTTTAGTTCCAAAAAAAGTAGTTTGTATTGGAGAATTGGTGCACTTCTTTCTTTTTGATATGAAAATTTTTAGGTAATCTTTTTGGTCCCACCTTGTAGAAACATCAGAGGGAAATATAATAATTTTTTAAGTGTTAGAACTTACAAACTAACTTGTCTTACACAATAGTTACTTTCCCATCAGTGAAATTATACAAGTATACAAGCATATGCCGAACTTACCTTACTAGCTGTTAGAGTTGTTGAAAAGGGCATTCTTTAGAAGTGGTTGAACTAAAAGATTTTTATGACTTGTTAAGAGATTCTTCTATCATCCTGCAGCATACCAATAATGAGAGAGGTGTTCCAGAAATGTTAGGCAGAAAGGCTTAGCTAACCTACTATCTAATATTTATGGCAGAAAATACACAAGGAAAGTACATTCAACATTCAAAATAGTAAATATTTATGGAACAACTGCTAACTGTATGATCAGCTCAGTGTTAGGACCTGGGGATACTATTTCTGCCAAATTAAATTATAGTGCAATAGGTAATCTAACCAGTAAATAAATCATTACATTTTAGTACTGTGTACACACAAATATTTTACAACTGATTAGGTAATTTGTATGATTTTTAATAAGAGTTGACATTTACTAGAAGAAAAAGTTTAGTAAGTGTGGCATGATGTGGAAGTGGAAGTAGAAGACTTTCTAGCCAGGCTTGTTTTCTGAGTCTGACTTAGCCACTTACTATGTGATCTGGAACAGCCTCTCAGACTTCCAACTTCCTCTTTTGTTAAAATGAAGTTAATACATACTTCTTAGATACTGTTGTGAGGATTAAAAGAGTTACTGTATAAGTGCCAAATGTAGAGCCAGGCATGGTTTTCATTCTCTTTCTCTGAATATGTTGTCATTTCTAGTATTATAATTTTCAGTCTTTCCAAGACCTTTGAGAAATATGGCTTGTGACATAGTAGCTTTGCATTTTGGGCCACTATTATTTCAGAAAATACACCGAATAGAGTATTCTTATGAGTATTTTCTGTGTTTGAGTGTGTGTACATATGTTTACATATGTATGTATACATGCAAATATAAACTACACAAAGCAATATTATATATATAGAGAGAGAGAGCTTCTTTTGCATTCCATCTCTATGCTTCTGTTCCCTTGTATCACTGTATACTTTAGATAAGTGCATCATGCAATTTGGTGTATATCACAAGCACTTGGAGACCTTATTAAAATGAATTTCCCAGAGTATCTGATTGAGATAGTTCTAGAGTATGGCCCCAAATTTGTATTTGCATTTGGAACTTGTACAATTTGCATTTGGTACAAGTTCCCAGGTAGTGCTGGTGCAAATGATCTAGATATCACATTTTGATAACATCTGCTTTAGGTTATTCAAAACAGTACTCGTACTGTCTACATTAGGAATATATATTCTGTTAAATCAGGGGGAAAGATATGTAAGTAATGCAATCTGAACAGTTAAAGGAGAAGAATTTTTAATATATATGAATATATATGTGTAAAAGTTGTAGTTTGGCTTTTAAAAGTCAGATCTTGGCCAGGCATGGTGACTCACGTCTGTAATCCCAGTACTTTGGGAGACAGAGGTAGGAGGATCACTTGAGCCCAGGAGTTTGAGACCAGCCTGGGCAACCTAGTGAGATGTTGTCTATAAAAATAAATAAATAAATAAAAGAGGAGAGGCTGAAGTGGAAGGATTGCTTGAGCCCGGGAGGTTGTTTAAATAGGTTTAGCCACATGCAAAACTGGCTATCCAGTATAGGAAAAAAATGTAGTTGTTGTTTTCTTTGAAGAATCCTCATAAGTAACTGAACATTGAAGAGAATGCTTCATTTCTTCCTTTGCCCAGCTGAAACCTCCAGCTATACATATAGTCATATTTTATTAAAAGTTTTACTAGTAGATATTTCATTCTTTGACTAACCACATATTTTGCATAATAACCTTATTTTGGCACTTGTATTTACTTCACCTTTATTTTTCAGCTACGTAAATACTGACTTTCCTTTTCTCAATGTCTTAGAGCCTTTTTTTGGTTCCGAAGAAGTGGAGAGATTTTTCATAATACTTAACACAGTGCTTGATGTGAATTAAGAATCAATAAATACTTGTTGAATGAGTTAATAAATTAGTAAAATGTTTAGAGCCATGAAAAATGAAATGTTAGAGATTTTAAATGAGAATACGTTAAAGATACTAATGTGTAAAACACATGGAAATTTACCCAGATCTACTGTGGCTACCAAGCAATTTTGCTTATAGTTGTGTTTCTGAATTTCAGTGTCTTAATTCTGTTTTCTTTCTATTGTGCTATTATTATTAATTCATTAGAATTGTTTCTTCAGTTTGTCCTTCCATATACTGAGACGTCTTCTTGCAAATATATAGCTTCTGTATTTACTAAACTTCTTTTTTACGCATTCTTTGTCTGTCTTAGATTTTGTCAGTCAGTAGAACCCTGTCTTGTCTCCAGTTGTTTATTTGGTAAAATCATAGTGAAATTCCAAATCCAACTAATGTCAGTATTACTATGAGAGGCCTGGGCTTAATTTTGTACCACCAAATAGAAATATTTCCAAACTATGAACTCTCTTAAGTCCTCCATTTGTTCTTCCAGAGTTTTTTATTACACGCTTTCCCAAAAACTTTAGTATGCAGCCATTTCTACTTTGTTCCAGTCTGATTTCAAACAAGGAATTGGCCATTTCAATTTGTTAACTCATTAGTTTGTTCAACATTTATTCTGTCTGTTAGATGCTGAGCCCTATACTTGGTTATAGGGATATGGAAATATTATTCTAGGAATAAACAACCTAGAAGAGAAATTGCAGTGTATTATGACATATGTGCCAACAGAATAGGCATGAACTTACAGCATACCTATTAAATTTAACTTAGTATCTCCTCTTTAAACTTTAAATGCACACTCTTTTTTCCTTTTTAGGTCCTTTTCCATGTGATATATGTGGTCGCCAGTTTAATGACACTGGAAATTTGAAACGTCATATAGAATGTACTCATGGTGGAAAGAGAAAATGGACTTGCTTTATCTGTGGAAAATCAGTACGAGAAAGGTGAAGAATTATCTGCACACCCAGAAACATCCTAGTACTATCAATGAATATGATTTATAAGCATTAGGGTAACGTAAGACACAACATGCATGAATTGTGCTTTAGTTTGAAATATAAGGAAAAAAGGAATTACACAAATGTTATGGAAGATGATACGGAGTCAAGATTTGCAGGTTTTAGATGGATGATTTAATGTACATATTTTATGTCTTTCTGAAACCCCACTAAAACTAGATTAAGGGTTTTTGTTTGTTTTTTAAAAAGAATAAGCTACAAAGATAGGGACAACAGAAATGTAACAAGAATGACACAGATTTGGAAGCTATAAAACAGATGGATCAGTGGCAATTGACTTAGCAGATCTAAGAAAGACAAACCCCAAAGTGGAAATGCAGAAATGTGAGAACATAGTTTACATCACAGAATCTGTGGCAGTATTAGGTACCTCGGAACTGGGTTGAAGGAGAGGCAGAACAAGGGGCACTAGATTAAAAACTTTAGAAGTTTTAGAACTAATATCATTGGATTCTCTTCCACCATCTACTCATGCCATTGCTAGTAGACACCTGTCCCTCTCCCAAGAGTATTGCTAGACCAAAGTATGCCACATAGCTACATGATGGGGTATATTCTGCATGCTGAAAGCAGTGATCCTCAGGCCTTATGTCTGCAAATATCTTGGCTTTTAGATTTTATTCTCCAGGCAGCAGATCCGAAGGCTGTTTCCTGAAAATCTGAGCACCTAAGGGCAAATGTATTCCCTAACAAGTGGTACATCCAGATCACCTACAGTGAAGGCTGAGTTATCAAGACCATCTATGTCCTTTGCCCTTCTCATCAACTTTTTAGCCTATCATACTTAATCAAGAGCGGATAGTCAAGGATCATGATACATAAGAGGAAAACCTTTAACATAGAAAATAGTTTCCAACACAGAGAAACAGAAAAAAAAAAAAGTTTAAGGAAACAGATTATTAAGGAAGAAGAAAATTTCAAAAGAAGTAAACAATTACTTTTTTGCCTCAGTTGAAGATACAGAATCCATTAAATGAGAAAAGCATGATATATAAAAGGATCACTCAAGGAATAATTTAGAGCTCTTAGAAATTCAAAGCATGATGGCCAAAGTATAGACTCAACGAGAGGGTTAAAGGACAAAAAGTAGAGCAAAAGCCAGCAATATAAAATAAGGCCTAGAACATTAAAGGATCAGGCAAGTCTAGCATCTGAATAATAGGAGTTTTAGAAAGAAATAACAGAGAAAATAGAGGGGGAAAAGTCACCACTGAAATAATTCAAGATGATTTCCAGAGCTGAAAGGTATGAGTTTGCCAGATAGAAATGACGTATCATATGCTTAGATGAAAATAGACCTGTACCAAGGTACATCACTATGATATTTCAGACATGGGGAACAAAGGGAAGGTTTTCTGTGCTTCTAGAGAGGGAGAAAAGTCACATACATTGATTAGAACTGCTTGGACTTTTAACAACATCAACACTAGAAGTAGGACCATAAAGTAGTACCTGTAAAATTCTGAATGAAAATAATCTTCAACCTAGAGCTCTGTTCTCGACTAACCAATAAAATCTCAAGACAAAATAAAGATATTTTCGTGGTGCCAAAAAATAAGCTTTTAATGTACTCTTTCTCATAAAGCTACTGGATGTGCTCCACCATTTGGGTGTGCTCCACCAAAATGAGGGAATAAACTCATAAAGAGGAAGACAAGGGAAATAGCTATAACATGGGAGAGAAGCAAAGACAGAACACAGGAGGATGGTGAAAGAAGATCCCAGTATGTCAGGTGTACAGCATATGTAATGGGTGGACTGTTAGTAGCATGACCCAAGACATGATGGGGATTATTGCCACTGTCCCTGCTAGCATGTTTCTTCTTTTAACTAGGGAACAGAATGCTAGAAAGGTCTGATTTCTTACCTGTACTGTGCCTCTGTCTAGTACCTCTGTGTGCTAATGAGGTTCCTACTCTTATACTTTATGCCCTTTTCCTTGATTTAACTGAGGATACTCATTTCATAGAAATGTCTTTTTTCGAGCTCTCCATGAGAATTAGAGGCAGGTCATGGTAAGCTTAGAAGGAAAATATATAGAGCAGCCTACTTATTTTGACTCTATTTCTGCCAGACTTTCAGTAGCTGGTCTATTCTAGCTCTGCCAGATACTTCAAGTATGGTGAAACCTTTGTTTTCCAGTACTTTTCATCACTTTAATTACTGATGTGCCAGAAGGAGCTAGACTCTGATCTGGAGATCCTGTTCGTACTATCCTCTGGGCCCTTTATCTAATAGTGACAATATTGTTAGGTTTGTACTTGTTACTCAGGTTTTCAAAAGCATATGATATCTTGTTTAGTTTTTTATTCTTTATATATGTATTATTTCTGAGGGGGGTGGTAAGGAGAATGAGATCAGGGAGGAGTAGGGGTAGACATTCTAAGGTACTAGTAATGTTCTTATTTTGCATATAAGTGTTTACTATTCTTTAAACAGTACTTATAAATTTTTTATACTCTGCAGTATATAAGAGTTTTGTAATTAAAAAATGAGAAATGCCATGTTCTTAAAATAGCAGATACTATGGTCAAATAGGAAAGTCAGTATACTATATGAAAACATTTACGCATTGATAAATTATAAAGTTTATTATATATATTATACATTCATTTTTCCCCTTAAAGATCTTTCTGTAAAAAGAAAAAGCAAACAAGGCAAAACAAGAATCCCAAAGATAACCTTTCTATCTTTTACTACAACTATTTAATAGGTAGAGATCTGGGAATATCTTTAGGGATATTTTCCTCAAAGCTGGGTATAGCTACAGACTGTCATATTGGTGGGCCTTGTAGAAGAGCACCATCTACTGGCAAAACTCTACTTTTATTTCAGATTCATCCTTTAAACTTACTAGGTATGAGATTGAAATAAAAACCAAGTACAGTCATGCGCTGCTTAATGATAGGGCTATGTTTGGAGAAAAGCATTGTTAAGCAGTTTTGTCATCACGCAAATATAGAGTGTACTTATGCAAACCTAGATGGTATAGCCTACTACACATGTAGGCTATGTGGTTTAGCCAGCCTATTGCTCCCAGGCTACAAACCTGTATAGCATGTTACTGTACTGAATATTGTAGACAATTGTAACACAGTGGTAAGTATTGGTATATTTAAACATACTTAAGCATAGAAAAAGTACTGTAAAAATGGTATAAAATATAAAAAAGAATATATGTATTTGTGTAGGTTACCAATCATGAGTGGAGCTTGCAGGACCAGAAGTTTCTGTAGGGGAGTCAGTGAGTGAGTGGTGACTGAATGTGAAGGCCTCAGGCATTACTGTACACTAATGTAGACTTTATAAACACTGTACATTTAGGTTTCACTAAATATATTAAAATTTTTTTCCCTCAAATTAACAGCAGCTTACTGTAACATTTTTATTTTATAAACTTTTGATTTTTTCAACTTTCTTATTTATAGTAACACTTAGCTTAAAACACAATTGTACAGCTGTGTAAAGATATTTTATTTTATATAAGCTTTTCTGTATTTAAAAAAATTTTTTTTTGTTTTACTTTTTAAACTTTTTTTGATTAAAAACAAAAGACACAAACACAAACATTAGCCTAGGCCTACGCCAGGTCAGGATTGTCAGTATCACTCTCTTCCACCTGCACATCTTGTCCCACTGGAAGGTCTTCAGGAGCAGTATATGCATAGAGCTGTCATGTCCTATGGTAACAATGCCTTCTTAGAGAATACCTCTCGAAGGACTTGCCTGAGGCTGTTTTACAGTTAGCTTTCTTTTTTTTTAATAAGTAGAAGTAGTACACTCTAAATAATGATAAAAAGTATAGTAAATACATACCAGTAACATAGTCGCTTATGATTATCAAGAATTACGTACTGGACACAATTGTATGTGCTATACTTACATATAATTAGCAATGTAGTAAGTTTGTCTACAACAGCATCACCACAAACATGTGAGTAACGTATTGTGCTATGATGCCACTAGGTTATAGGAATTGTGTAGCTCCGTTGTAATCTTATGGGACAACATTGTTTATATGGTCTGTCATTGATTGAAATGTCATTCTACAGTACATGACTATAGTAGTGATAGCTAAAAGCCTGCAGAGGTCAGTCATATTTCCCTTTTGCTTTATTTCCCCTTAAAATAACTTTGTCCATTATTACTCAGCACTTTAGATATGTGGGGAAGCTTTGAAGGTTAGAACTGTAGGAATTGCTAGTGATGTACTTTGAGGAGTAATGGTTTCATAGTAGCCCATCCAGGGCCAGTGGGGCTGGAAGACTTAGGAACAGCAATAATTATATTCTGTATATAGGTTCCTTTTTCACATCAGCACCTGGAAGTTAGAAATACCTACAACATTTTATTTGCTTTACAACATTTTTTGAACAAATACTAAGCACATATTTGGAAGAAATAGTACTGATAAACTGGATTACTTCAATATTATTAAGCCCTCTATCAAAATTCAGATCAATTTAATTCAGTGTCATAATGAGCATTTTAAAATTATACTTCTTGAAAGTCTGCTTTACTTGTATAATTAAATCTCTGAGCAAACCAATGGCAAATGAGGCTGAAGTATTTTTTGTTTTTAAGGAGACAGAGCTATAATGAGCATGTTTATATACTAGTGAGAATAGTAAAGGACAAAATTATTGTAGGAGAAAGAGGAGAGAATTGTCATAATATCAGTTAGCTTGAATACCTTTCTAGTAAGTTTTCCACAAATCTATTTACTATATACATTGGCATTTTAAAAATCTTTGAATATACATATTTTAATGCAGAACTACTTTGAAAGAACATTTGAGAATCCATAGTGGAGAAAAGCCTCACCTTTGTAGTATTTGTGGGCAGAGTTTTCGTCATGGAAGTTCATATAGGTAAGTAAAACCATTTTTTCCCTTTATTAAGATGGAATTATATCTCTATTTTAGTTCTATTTTCTTATTACTTTGTTGAATTGAAACATTTCTTAGTCCTTATGATATGCAAAGTTGTGCAGAAACTTTACTGTTTGGATTTTTTTTTTTTACTAAACATTTTATTATCTTTATTCTGTGGTATAAAATATTATTAAATATTTTCTCACACCAAGTTTGCAAAAGGCTTTACTAAGGCATTATTTAAATATTTATTTCATTACTTTTCTCTGAATGAAAATTCAGTTAAACTTAGTGCATTTCTCCACTCTTTACTATCAAAGAATATTTTAATATAAAAGTAAGGCAAAATAAAAAACTCCCTATTCTCAATTTTCAAAAGTCTTTTGTGCATTAATAATGATTATAACTTATTTAGTTATTTTTATGGTTGAATCCTTGACCATATTTGCAGTTTATGAAAAGTTTTTTCTAAATAAATAATAATATAACTAATTCTGAAATGTGTGTACAATTTTAATTTTTATTAAATTGTTCTTATATATAAGGCTTTAATGTATACACTTTCATTTATTGTTTATCTTGTTTTAAGTTTAAATTGAATACTTCTCCTTTAGAGGTAGTCTAGTCAGTTGGTCTTGGTAAAATCAACACTTATTTTGGCAATTTGCAAAGGAAAGCTATTCCTTTCATTAGAATATGTAGAGAGATGGAGGCTCCAGAGATAAAATTCATTCAAGTTAAACTAATCTTAATAATCTAAGCCTTTTATACTGTCTTTGGGTGACTATAAAATGGGCCCCATTTTGTTCTATTGGTGTGAAGAAAAGCAGTAAAATGTAATTTTCATGAAGTGGAGTTCTTATGAAAGATAGAAAATGATTAAATATCAGTTTGTGGTTGATAACAATTATCTAGAATAGGGCAAATTCTCCATTATTTGCTGTATTACTCTGTTTTCACACTGCTATAAAGACATACCTGAGACTGGGTAACTTATAAAGAAAAAAGGTTTAATTGACTCACAGTTCCGCATGACTGGGGAGGCCTCAGGAAACTTACAATCATGGAGGAATATGAAGGGCAAGCAAGGCACGTCTTACCTAGGTGAAGCAGGAGAAGGAGAGAGTGGGGGCAACTACTAACACTTTTAAAGCATCAGACCTTGTGAGAACTCACTGACTGTCACAAGAACAGCATGGGGAAACTGCCCCCAAGATCCAGTTGCCTGCCACCAGGTCCCTCCTTCAATATGTGGGGATTACAATTTGAGATGAGATTTGGGTGGGAACACAGAGCCAAACCATATCATTTACTGTATCGTTTACTATCATGATATGCTTAGTCACTTGTACACTTACTTCATTTGTCTGATTCTAATTCCTTTCTGATTACTCCACTTTTGATATTTTTGAGTCTTGGTCAGTCAGCTAAATAATAACCTTAGACATTTGATAGATTCAGTGAACCAGATTTAGGATCTAATATGATGGGAAGGAATAATGTTGAGAAGTGGTTTGAGCATATACAAATGTTGAAATGCTTTCTTGAAAGAGATGAGTAGGGACCTGGGGTCAGGTGGTAAAAGACTGAAAAGGACTCTGAAGGTCATAGAAATAAAGCCAATAATGTATGAGTAGTTGAGTAGACAGCCCAGTTTTCATTGTTTATTCATCATTTATTCATTATTGAGCTTTTCCCTTCTGTGTCACCAGTTTTAATGGTGTTCAATTTTTTTTTCTTTACAGACTTCACTTACGAGTACATCATGATGATAAAAGATATGAGTGCGATGAATGTGGAAAAACATTTATCCGTCATGATCACCTTACAAAGCACAAAAAAATACATTCAGGTATACCGTGTTTTGTAATGCTAGTTCCAAAATCCTTTTTAAATACCTGAAAAGAACATAATACTTTTTAAATACCTGAAAAGAACATCATATGATGTTATGTTTATGTTGGCTATAAGTTTAATAATTTGGTTTATGCTCGTCACTTCTTTGTAATTCTGGTTCTAAAACATTTTTTAAAAACATCCAAAAGGGACATAATTTTATGACATAGTCACTGTAATTTTAATTATTTGGTCACCCTTTGTGACTGTAAAGTGTAGTTTAAAGTTTAATTTTAAATAAATTCTCAAAATTTGCATTTTGCATATTACATGGATATATCTAATAATTGCTATTGACACTTCCCTAAAGGGAGAAGCTGTGATAATATTTCTGATTTTGATTGGATTTGAGAAGTTGGTGAAACTTACATGTTAAAAGGGAAATGATTAAAATTGGGTGTTAAAAGTATATGTTATAGTGAATTTTGAAACTCTGTTTTTGGAGAAGAGTACCTTAATAATCCTGACCAATTTCAGATCTTTATACTGTATAATTTTTATATTCTGGGGATTTCTTTCGTATTTTCCTCTCAGATTGATGTTCAGGAAGTGCTAAGAGAGCCAACTCTGTGAGCACAATAATGGGAAAGAGCCATCTCTATGAGCACGGTAGAACAGGTGATTCTTATTATTATTTTAAACATAATTTTTGAATATAAAGTATGCAACAGATAGTAATTATTTTCTGAAATGATCTCAGTGAGGTAGGTTGCAGTTGTTATCACCACTTCTAAGATATACTAAAAATCAGATGACTTTTTCCATTGGAATTATGCCTTTTTATTTTTAGGAGGAGAATTCTTAATTTCTAACTCAGAGGCCACATGCCTTAATTGCACACTGGTATTGAGACAGTGATTGTTTTTTTTAAACCAAGCGTTTGTAAGTAAATGTAAGAATAGAGATGAGAAATTGGACTTACGTAGAATTTTTCATTATATTTATATTTTGGCTCATTGCAAACATAAGAAATCCTCACAGATGAAAAATCTTTTAAAAGTACAAAGATCTGAAAATGTTTGGGTCCTTTTTATAAACAGTAAGACAGCCTCATCTTAATGTGTATCAATTTGAGGTGTTTGATATATATATATATATTTTTTTTTTTTTTTTTAAATGCCTAAGTTTTGAAGTAGTTTCATTTATCTTGCTCTGTTATGTTGAAAGGTATGATTTGAAGTATACAGCAAAAGGCTATTGATTCCTTTTCCAAGCGGGGAAAAGATTCACATCCATGAAATTAAGCATAAATTTTTGAAGAAAGTTATTTGAGTAAGGAATATAGAGCAAATAGTGCAGAATAAAATGTGGCTTTACTTTCCTGTTATATTTGACATCATGTGATCTTACTGTTTGATAGTTTGTTTCTGGGGATAAAAACCTGAAAGGTATATTATAATCAAAATATTTGGGTCTTTATTTTAAGGTGAAAAAGCTCATCAGTGTGAAGAATGTGGAAAATGTTTTGGTCGTAGGGATCATCTCACTGTTCATTACAAAAGTGTACACCTTGGAGAGAAAGTGTGGCAAAAGTAAGTGAAAAAGCAAAATGTTTCATAATTTACATTGCCTGAGTCTCTGAGGAAAGTTGTAACTTTTTAAATTTACTTTGTTTAATTGAAGTTAGGTTAACCAGTTGTTTTTCTCTACATTCTGTAGCATCTCTATGGACCTAAAAGAATTCAGCAAGCATATTTTTTCCTCCTTGTTTTCAGTTAATTCAAAGGCCAGGGAGGTGACATGCAAGTTAACAATAATTAATAAAAAATCTTAGCATTTGGTTGCTGAGGCTCTTTGAGAGCTAAATATACTGACTATATATTATACATAATAAGACAGCAATTGTTAGAAAATGTTTGCAGTCAGAATTTAAACTTGTTTCTAATCATACTAAGCATTTAAAATATTATTTTATTTAAAGGTGGTATGTGCTATCTTGAACATCAGCTTTTTAATATAATTTAGATATCCAAGTTTAACTGAGGTTAGTTGCTAAGTGTAAAATGTTCAAGTAATTCATGTTTTTGGATTAGGCATTTGGGCAAATGATAAATAACAGACATGTTCTAAAGTGCCAAGAGACTTAACTTAATAGTCCTGCGCATGATTAGCAAAATGTACATAGTATATATAAATGTAGTAAATCAAAGACCAATTTAAAGAGTAGTAGAAAGTGTTGATTTGTAATCATTTTTTACATTTTCATGTGTTGGTTTATTTATTATTTATTTCATTAATTTTGTTCGATGATTCACTCATTGAATCAATGTATTCACTGAACTCTTGTATTTTGTATATGTAAGGAATGATAGTATTTGCTGGGATATAAAGACATGCTGTTTAAAAAAGGAAATAGTAACTTCAATTCATTGTGCAGATAGACTTAAAACTACAGGCTCACTTACTCCAAAGGTCCTGTAACTTTTTTTCTTCATGATTTCTTTATAACCTTACAAATTATTTGGCACAGGAGCTTTTAGATATATAAATTATATAATAATATAATATGAATATATTTTAATATATTAATATATCTTAATATAAATTATAATGTAAGATAATATAAAAATATAACTTATTTAAATAAATAATTTGAATCATCAGAAATAAGACATTTTCAAATATTAATTCATTTGCTATCATATACTAACATAAAT